>NC_133622.1:191574956-191874956 GCF_048593235.1 Sminthopsis crassicaudata
GACAGATCATCATCATTGTCCTTTCTTATTCTGCCCCATTCACTTTTCAGGAACTCCTATTCTTCCTCCTTGCTTCTGTTCTTCTATTCTCTGTCTCTATCCATGTCTTTGGGTTATAAGAATGCAAACACAAAAGCAGGATGTTTAGCTGAAACTGGCTTTGGCTCTAAAAACCACACAGGAGCATTTGATACTATTGATCATTTTTTCTTCCTGAATATTCTCTCCTTTATGTATTTCTGCTCCTTCCTAGTCTTTCACTCTCTAAACTAGATCTCCAAATACCATGCCCAAGAAATCTAAACTAGACAACTCCACACTCCTGCTCACTATGTCTATGCTTTCTCAAACTAAAACTCCTTACCAGATTTCCCTATAAATTTCCTATTGTCTATCTGTGTATTTGAAAGTCAATTCCTTGACCTAAGGGACTAGCTCACATTTCTGTTTCTATCATCAATCCTTGATACATACAGATCAATCCTTGAACATAATAAGCACCTAATATTTTTTGATTTTCTAATTATTTATTTGCATAAGGGTGGAATGTTGCATACACTGCCATAACACCCCTTGTATCCCTTAGTATTGATTAATTATTTTATTTATTTGATTCAAGGAAAGATTCAATTCTTGATTGAGAATGTTTGACTTTAATGTAAAAACTAAGAGCATCAAAAAACATTTTTAGTGAAGGATAAACTATTACAGTGGGACAGTGTTGTCATTGACAATCATTATTAAATGATTGTGTTTCACTTTTATGAGAAGATAGTAAGTATGAGTTAGGCATGAACTGAGAACAGGTTAGAATAAATATAAAAACTCCTATTAGAAATTTAATATCTGCCAAATGTGATGGGAAGTACAGGATACAAATGCAAAAGCAAAGACAAAGACCAAAGTAAAGACCTTGACCTCAAAAGACTTACCTGGGAGACCTCATACCCGGGAAATGACTGATAGCCAGAGAGGTGATCTTTAATCTGGAAATTTTGAGGAGTGATGAGTGAGGCCATTGAGGAATGTATTGATATGTCCCACACAAGAATAATAGCAGAGTGGAATCGGCTATAGTCTATGGTTGCCCTTGCAAGGCAGTAAAGGAAGCTTTGAAAGAGAAGTCTGGTAAGTTGGAGTGAAGTGAAACATGGTGTCCAGGAACTGCCAGAAATAGTAGCTGGGAAGAGAGTTAGAGTCTAAGCATTTTAAAAAAGTCTCTTAAGGTAACAAAATGGTGGGAAAGGTTGAGGAAAAAGGTTGAGAGTGGAGAGGGGGAAGAATCATTTATCTACAACTATACCAAACCTTAAAGACCAATTAGTTTGATCCATACTCATTTTATAAATTTAGAAGTTGGAATGCAGAGATTAAGTGACGTGTTCAAAGTCACATTCAGGGGTATATACTGGTTCTTTTACTCTGGAATCGATGAGTATTCTTTCTGTTGTGCCACAGTATTCCTGACCAAAGTATCCAAATAAATTGTACACATTTTATCAATTTGTATCAATTTAGCTTCAAATTGATTGTAGTATCAGAGATTCTACTTTAGTACTAATTGACACTAATAATGATCTTTCTGGTCTTTAAAGACATCATTAGAAAAAAAATTCTGAGCTGCAATTAGTATTTTTGAAAGTCATTTTAACATATGAAAACTCCATACATCTTTACATAGATTTTTCCTGTGCTTATAATGCACACCATGTGGTGATTGTAGGTTGCTTTATAAATAATTCTTTATATAGAAATTGTTCAAAAGAGATCTTTTCTTTCTCAGGGACCATTTTTCCCTGAAATTTTCTTTACCTTCCATTCAAAGTTGAAGAACTTTGGGAAATATAAATGTGAATTGTTTTATGAAAACTATAATTTCTCTTTACTTAGTCTGGATCTCTGGGTTTTGTTGTTGTTTACAAAAGTGTAGAACAGTTTAAAGTGATTGAGTCCTTTGAATTGAGTGTTTTTGCCATCTCTTGTAACAATTTCACAGTGCTATCAGTGCCTTATTTTTTGATGATTCTTTAATAACAATCTTGAAGTATATTCTCAACCTAACTGGGTCCTTTGATTTAAGTCCCTATGATTTGATTACCATAAAGATGCTTTTTCAAGTGGCATCTTTCCCCCATCATGCCATTCCTCTCTCCTTCTGCCTCCCTGCTGTTAATCCAGTTATTGAGAATCCTTTTATTTGATTTGAGGAAAAAGGCCTTTTGTGTTTTGAAATTATTCATTCATTCATATAGTAACTGACAACTATTTGCTGTAGTTCAGCCTTTCTTAGCTCAAGGCAAGACATGAAACCACGCTTCAGAGTTCATATGTGGAGTTTAGCACATTGGCATAGACTGTGTCACCCTCACTACAACTTACTACAAGTACTACTAATAGTAAATTTATACTTTAGTAAGGAGTGTGGGTCTACTGATAATTTGGGTAGAAGAGAAACATTGCAATATGAAATAACTTATTTTATATGGGAGAAAATCATGCTCTTATTATATAAATGGTTTTGTTTACCATTTTGCCAAAAGACTTAGCCCAGTGGAATCTCCAGTTGAAATTAAATCAAAAACAAAATATCTGTTGGTTTAAAAATGCTGATTTCTTTACTTTAATAAATTAACACATCCTGTGACTCTGTAAATACTGTTAATATGATGGTATTTTTCATAATGTTTGTTTTGCTCCTATCAAACTTTTCTCCTATCATGAAGTGATTACAATACTATCAATAAGTCATACATATCTAATACCATAATGTTGCTTACGTTGTACACATATGCTTTGTTCTTGATTCAGGCCCTGTTATTTCAGCTTCGGTCTCATTTCTTCTCTGCCCTTACTTAGATTCCAGCTGCCTCTCCACCCCCTACTCATCTTGCTTTTATCTGGTTTGCCTAAATCTTCCATTCTCTAAAAGTATGACTTTTTTTCTATTTCTTAGAAGTCCAGGTCATAGGTTTTTTGTTGAGAATAGTTTTAACATATACATTGCTCTTTTTCTGAAGTCCTTGACAGTCTAGAATTGTGAGACAAATCTATTGGGGTAGAATTTAATGAAGATAAATGTTTCATCTTATACTTAGGTGTAAAGAATCAATTTCACAAATTAAAGGAAGGGGAGATTTCTAAAGACAGAAGAAATCTTAGAAGCATCTAGTCCAATTTCTTCATTTTTCAGATGAAGAAATAGGCCCAAAGAATTGTTATACAAGGAAAAAGTTGATAAGAGGAAGAATGCCCTTAACTATTGGAGTAGAGTAGAAACTACCACACTAAGATTGATGGAAGGAAATGGAGATTCAATAAAAGAAAAGATTTAAAAGAGCCATCATTATATCACCAGCCCCTAGCACAATGCCTGTGACACAGTAGGTGCTCACTAAATATTGCCTTGGTTTCTCAAAATATTTTTATTCTGAACTCAAAATTCTCCTCTCCTTCCACCTCCCCCCCAGCCAAGATGAGCATTTCCATACACAAAGTAGATTAGGAGAGGATTGCATATAGAGTCATGAATCTTCATTCTGTTGAGCTTACTTTTTAAAAAGTGTATGTAAGCAATTCAATATTGACTATTTTTTTAAAAGATAAATTTTCCATCTTTTGTTTAGTTGTTTTTCAGTCATGAACCCATTTGGAGTTTTCTTGGCAGACACACTAGAGTGGTTTGCCATTTCCAGTTCACTTTAAAGATAAGGAAACTGAGGCAAACAGGATTAAGTGACTTGCTCAGTATCATCTAGGTAGTAAGAATCTGAGGCTAGATTTGAACTTTGAAAGAGGAATCTTTCAAGACTCCAGGCCCAGCATTTTATCCATTGTACCACCTCGCTGCCCATCTCTTGTTTTTATGTCATCCTAATTTTCCTTTGCAACCCTTTTTATCCCTCTCTGAGACCCATCTTGTGTAACAAAGAATAATTTTAAAGAAAAAGAAGTGGGGAAAACAGCAAAAATAATCAGATATTGAAAAACATAATACATTGAAAAAAGTCTGAAAACATATGCAACTTTTCATATCCATCAACCTTTTACCTCTTCAATTCTTCATTTGCCCCTATTTCTTTTCTTTTCTGTACATTTGAAAAATGTTTCAGTGACCCACTTTTCCTTTTTTGTGTGTGTAACTATTGCAAATCATACTCCCCTCTCATACCCCAAGATTGAAGGGGGGGTGGGAAGAAACCATTTTAACAAATTAGCATAGTTATGCAGAATAAGCCTTCACATTGGACTACCTCTAAAAATTAATATCTCATTTTGAAACTTGTGTCCATTGCCCCTCTGTCATGCTTCATAGCATGCTTTATAAGCTGGTCATTGCATTGATCAGAGTTCTTTCAAAGTTATTTTTATTTATAGGGGTTATTTTTCTTTGTATAATTAATATAATAATTGTTTTCCAGATTCTGGAAAATTTCACCATACATGCAAGTCGTCCCAGATTTTTAAAAATTTGTCCTTCTAGTTAACTCTTTCAGCACAATAATATTCCATTCTATGGATATGTCATAAAGTGTTCAGTTTTTCCTTACTGATAGATTCCCCCTTGGTTTCCAATTCTTCCAATTCTTTCCAATTCTTTTCTGCAGCAAAAAGTGATGCTGTAAATATTATTGTTTACATGGTCCTTGTTCCTTTCCTTTGATTTCTTTGCTGAAGTATTGCTGGGTCAAATGGTACATGCAGTTTAGTGACTTTGGAGGTTTGGGGCCAAATTGCTTTCTATAATGGCTAGACCAAGGGTTCTTAGCCTAGGGCTAATGGGTACATTTTAGGGAGTACATGAACTTGAATTGGAAAAAAAAAGTTTATTTCAGTGTTATTGGTTTTTTTGTAATTCTATATATTTTATTTTATACATTTTATAAACATTCTAGGATGATAAATACTTGCTGAGTGATAGAATGATGATATTCAAATGTTTTAAAAATTGTCACACAGAAGCCTTATTCTGTTTGATCCTATAGGACAGAACTAGAAGAAGGGAATAAAAATTACAAATTCAACATGAGGAAACTTTTTAAAAATTAAAGCTGTTCCCAACTGGGATGAGCTACTTTGGGAGATGGTTTATTCTCTCTCTCTCTGGATTTCTGCAAGGCTTAATAACCACTTGTTGGATGTGCTGTAGACGCTATTTTTCACTGTAGGGTGAATGAACTGGTTGCCAAGGTTTCTTACAACTCTAAAATTCTCTGATTCCACCTTTTATTTCCTCTACAAGTCCTGCCTTTTCATCAACCCTTTTCTCTCTCCACTAATCTTCAACTTCTATTGGCTCCTTTCCTTGTGCTTATAAACATGCCCAGATCGCTCTAGTTTTCTATACCAGAGCTTCTTAAATTTGGTTCCACTCCCAATCCCTTTTTGCCAAGAAACTTCTATGTGACCCCAGGAATATATGGATATAACACAGGTATAAAAATCAAACATTTACCAATAATTAATCATAATTTCTTGAATCCCACATTTAGTTATGGAACCCCACATAGGGTCACAAATAAGCTGCACTTTAAAAAACGTCACTTGATCCTACCATTCCCTCAGCATAAAGTCTGATATGTTTCTTTCCATTCATAGACAAATGTCTTCAAAACAAAACAAAACAAAAAAACCAATCTGTCTTCATTTGTTAAACTTACTTCATCTTCCACTCATTTCTGAAACCCTTGCAATCTGATTCCTATCCTCACCACTGTAATAGAAACAGCTCTCTTCAAAATCTTCCAAGAACTCTTTATTTGGTACCTTAGAATAACCTTTTAAAAGATTTTCTTGTCCTTCTTGGAATCTCTGCAGCAATTGGTAGTAGTGATAACCCCTTCCTTCTGGGTATCCTCTTTCATCATATAGCTCATCTTATTGTTCTGTCCTGCTTCTCCTTTTTTCTCTTGATTTAGATGTGCTTAATCTCCGCTGTAGAATTGTCACCCATATCAAACATCCCTGTGTGTGGGTGTACCTCAGAGCTTTGTTGTGGGCCCTTTCCTCTTCTTTTTTTTTTTTTTTTATTTAGACTTTTTTTCCGCAGTATATATGCATGAATAATTTTTTTTATAATATTATCCCTTGTATTCATTTTTCCAAATTATCCCCTCCCTCCCTCCACTCCCTCCCCCCCGATGACAGGTAATCCCATACATTTTACATGTGTTACAATATAACCTAGATACAATATATGTGTGTAAATACCATTTTCTTGTTGCACATTAAGTATTAGATTCCGAAGGTATAAGTAACCTGGGTAGATAGACAGTAGTGCTAACAATTTACATTCACTTCCCAGTGTTGCTTCTCTGGGTGTAGTTATTTCTGTCCATCATTGATCAACTGGAAGTGAGTTGGATCTTCTTTATGTTGAAGATTTCCACTTCCATCAGAATACATCTTCATACAGCATTGAAGTGTGCAGCGATCTTCTGGTTCTATTCATTTCACTCAGCATAAGTTGATGTAAGTCTCTCCAGGCCTCTCTGTATTCCTCCTGCTGGTCATTTCTTACAGAGCAATAATATTCCATAACCTTCATATACCATAATTTACCCAATCATTCTCCAATTGATGGACATCCATTCATCTTCCAGTTTCTAGCTACAACAAAAAGAGCTGCCACAAACATTTTGGTGGGCCCTTTCTTCTTTTCTTTCTACACTTACTTGATGATCTTGTTTACTCTTATGAGTTTAGTTATCATCTCTGTGACACATGATTCCCAGAGCTAAATATTTATCCCTCATCTCTGTATTAGGCTTTAGTCCTGAATCTCCTTTTAGTTTCATGAGCACATAGGCCAGCTGTATATCTGTAGCTGCATGTCCCAGGTATTTCTAATCAGCATGTTAAAGAAAGATCCCATTACTTTCCCCCTAAACTTAGTCTATTTCTACTTCTCCCATTTCTGCTATGGACACCACTGTTGCAATTTGTAATTCTTTCCTTTACTTCACACCTTTTTTCCAAATAAGTTGTGGAAGCCAGTATGGGCAATAGTTAATCTACTGTTGCTATTTAGTATTTTCTAGAGTAGCCTCCTGTGTCAGACACTGATGTCGAGATACTTATCTATAAACTAAAACATTTCTTGGCTTTCCGAATGGTTTCCCCTCCCTCAAATAGTACAAAATACAGTATCCAAATTTAACTTATTCAGCAAACAAAATGGATTAAATATTTTGCATGACAGTAGGAAAGCCACAATAACCTGGTTAACATACGATTTGTACTAACATGACTATGCTCTGCTTGGAACGTAGACTAGAATAATATGTCACTCAGTCTTGTCAAAAATTCTATGAATATTCAATGAGAATTTTAATGTATTGTCATCAGGGAGGCAATTTCTACACAGCCTTATTAAGCACATTGTCATCTCTTTGGCTTAAATGCATTGTTTTGCCCATGAAGTGACCTGAAGCAATTTTAAAATGATCTTCTTTTCTCACCACCGCCATTAACTTCCCCTATCCCCCACCTGAATTGGACCATACGATATAAATCAATTTTTTTCTTAATAGAACTCTAATAGAGACCCCATAGTTGTGGTAATTCTAAGACAATATCATCACTAGGCTTCAGTGTTCAGGCCAACAAATAATAAAAAATGAGCCACTTGAGCTCATCCACTTATAGGTTTCTGCTTATAGGTGAATTATGCTTATTGACTAAAAGCTCATTTCTAGTAGATGGGCTGCTACTTTAACACCTTCTCTCACCCATTTAGTGATAAGATATAGAATTAGAAGGGATCATCCAAACCATTCCCCCTATTTTACAGATAAGAAAATTCAGACCAGAAAGGTTAAATAACTCACCAAGCTTGACATCTTTCACAATATTATCCTCAGATGCCATGGTCCAGTCATCATATGCCATTCCCTTTCTCAAGAAATTTCCATATGCCTTCATCCCATTCCACTCCTCACTCCCATTGCCTGTATGAGAAAATCCAAACTCCTCAATGTTGAGTCCTTCACAATTTGGCTTCATCTTCTTTTTCCCCACTGATTACACATTATGTACTTTAATTCCTACATACAACATTTCAGCCAAACTAGCAGAGTTGTTTCAACGTTCCATCTTTTGCCTTCATGCTTTTGCCCAAGCTGTCCCCCAGACCTAGAATGCGTACTTTCTACTTTGTAGGGGGTCTTAGTTCTCCTCAAGGCTTAGCGGAATGGGCACCTCCATATTCCTGAGCTTTCTTATTGTATGCCTTCCTCCATAACATGATATATTTATTTTGCATGTATCATCTCCGTGAACATGTCGTGTCTCTTTAATAATAAACATTTTGAGATTGTCTTACTTCCCCACTTTTTTCTTCATTGCCCTAAAGAGTATCCAACACATAGCACATATTTAATGAATGCATATTGATTTATTGATCAATCAGGTGACCTGACTAATATAGGACCTGACACTCCAGTTACTTGTTCCCATTTTTGAATGTTATATATTTATTTAGGCAATCTTAGAATTGTCTGCTCCCCTGACTCCCCCTGCAATCTGTTGAACAAACATTAAATGTCTTTTTATTCTTGGACACTGGGGATGCAAGAGCAAAAATGAAATAGATTCTCTCCTCAAGAAGCTTCCATTTTAACAGGGGAGGGGGACAATATTTGTATGCTTGCATGTATGTGTATATTTATACACACACATTCATATATATATATACACACATGCAGTAAATATACCAAGTAATTGCAGAGAGGAGAAAAGCACAAGAAGCATGTAGATCAGGAAAAACTTCAGAAGATGATAATATCACCTGAGTTGTATAAAAAGAGACTCTCTTCTAGGAACATACAAAGGAGTTCTGTTCCAGCTTATTTGGGCCCAGGCAAATCAATAAAGGTCATGTAAATATTATCATTTAAAAGCAGCAGTGTATATTAAAATTTAGGAAAACAAGAAAATGAGAAGTTATAAAATAAGTAAACAGTAATGGCTCAGGGAGGAAGGAAAGTCTAATTTGCATTCTAGAAGGTACAATGCACTGGAAAGAGTATGGAGCTTGGAATCACAGAGCCTAAGTTGAATCCTCTGTCTGCTCTTTAATCCCTGAGTGACCTGAAACAAGTCACAACAGCTCTCTTTGCCTCAGTTTGCTAATCTATGTAATGAGACATCTGGTCTACACAACCTTCTGTGTCTAAATCTTGGAACTGAAAGCTGTCTTGTCTTTCCACAGCTATGATATCCATGAAACTATTTATTTTTGTGAGTGTGTGTGTGTGTGTGTGTGTGTGTGTGTGTGTATTTGGACTCTGATAGACTGTGTTCTCCTGTCTGAAGACCAGTAGAGTTCAGAGAAACTCATTGCTAAGGTTGCTGTCATAATGAGGAATGACTTCGCCTCAATTAGATTTAAAAGCATCATAATATCCACACTGTCTGTTTAGGTTGTGCCAAAAGTCTTAGTGCAATTAAGCTTTAGTATATTATGTATTTAATGAATATGTATATCTATATGTACATTATAGACATGATATATCATTAAATAGATATGAATTGTATGTACTTATTGTATATATACATAGGTAGTCTATATCTCAAATACATATATGATATACCTAATAGTTATCTGTGCCAATTCATTAAAAAGATATGTATATACTTGAACATATTTAACATGTATTGATCAACCTGCCATCTGGGGGAAGGAGTGGGGAAAATGAGAGGAAAAGTTGAAACAATTAAAACATAATACAAAAACCAACATAAAACAAATAAAAAACAACATAAAACAAAAACAATTAAAACAAGCTGAAAAATTACCTGTGCATAAAATTTTTGTAAAAATTAGTTAAATAAATAAATGATTTTTTTAAAAAGTTATGTATATAGAAGGCTTCTCTTTTACATAGTAGTAAAGGAACCCACTAAGCTAGAAATGAATTCGAATTTTTTGAGGATGTTTTGGACTGTTTATCCTTTGGGACCTCTCTAGTGTTAAAATTCTGTCATCTGCCACGAATTGGAAAAGGGCTATTTGGTTGCTGTAGAGAACATACTCTCTAAAACTTTACAAAAAACAAAATTAGATCCCTCTTTCCCAGTTATACATTTACATAGACACATTTTTTTCTACCAACCCTAATGTCATCTCTGAAGGTTCCAACTTATTGCTGAACCTTCATAGACAACTTGTCCTCTTGAGCAATTTGAACAGAAGCCTCCTGAGTCCCTTTCAAGGACTAGAGCTATCTCCAGGCTAATGGGGCTCTGAGGAATGCATCTGTCATCCTCTCAGAGATTGATTTGTTCCACTGACTGAGGTCAGAACAGTCAATGAGAAAATAAATCATATGTTGTGCTCTTGCTGTTGTTCCCCTCCCAGTGAATAGAATGTAGTCCCATGTAGATTACTAAAACGACATCACAAATAGTGACTCACTGTGTGAACTTTGGTGCAAAATGAATGATGAGGTACTTTCCTAAGCCATTTATTTTGTATCGGTGGCATTTGTGAGTATTTCTCTGACTCGAATACCTGGCTGTCACCCATTATGCCGCACTGAGCAGTAGTTGCCAATTTGCTGCTGAACCCCCTCTGGACATCTTTCCAGGCTTAAAATGATGGTGAAGAGATGATATTAAGAACTAGCAGCATGCAGATGTTGTTATTAACAAAAACTGGAGAGGAAGAGACAGAGACTACATGTGTATATGGGAGTAAAAGAAATGTTCATGTCACTTAAAAAGCTTAGTGAAAATAAAGCTTGGAACTTTATATAATCTTTAATAAATTCTGAGGAATCAGAAGAAAGTAAAATAGGGGCTGGCATTAAATAATCACCGGCTAAAGAGAAGAAAAGCATGCGTGTTTCATTTGTAATTTAAGCCAATCATTTGCTGTTAAAATCTGATCTTTCTCTCATCCCACGAAAGTTCCTAAAAACTGTTTAAATAAATGTGGGAGTACTGTTGGCCTCATCCTCCCAGCATGCTGTAAATAACCAAATATGTATTTGAAATTCAGTACCAAACATTGGTGATTAAATGAGAGCTTGCTTCAAGAAGAAATGCTTCAATTGTGCTTTCCTTGAAATGCTTATATTCTTTCCCTGAAAGATTAGCCTTTTATATATACTTATATATCCATGTTTAAAAGATATAAGCCAAAATCTTTCAATATTTTTGTCTCTTTCAACAAGTGCCCTTTATAATTCTATTTGGTGCTTTTTAAAAAAATTCTTTTCTATTACTTTGACTCACTTCATAGACATATCTGTTAATAAAAGATAATGTTACTCTCCTGATACACAAAATAATGTCTTGATAATACCATCTTGATGTGGAAAGAGCACTCAATTTGGAGTGATTTTGATTTCTCGCTCCCAACAGCTATTCATTTATCTTCATTTAATTGAAACCATTATTTTGGCATGTAGAGACAGAAGACAGTATCTGCTGACCCAAATTGGTGCAGTTAAGTTGTGTGATAAGGAAGAGTGGTGGTACTGGACTCAGGAAGATCTGAGTTCTAATTCAGCCTCCTTTATTAGTTGTGAAACCCTGGACAAGTCACTTAAACTCTCTCAACCTCAATTTCCTCTTCTATAAAATGAGCATAATAATAGCACTTATGTCTTGAGGTTATTGGGAAAATTAAATGAGATAGCATTGTGCAATGCTTTGGGAAGCTTAAATTAACATCGAAATGCTATTTTTCCTTGTTGTGGGGGGAGTTAAAGGGGGCCTTTCATTCACAGTACCTTGACTTGTTTAGTGAAAAGAACCCAGGCCTCATAGTTCAAAAGAGTCAATCCATGCTTCTGCCCTAACATTGATTAGCTTTGTGTTTTGCATAAATCAATTCATGTCTCTGAGGCATAGTTTCCTCATCCATAAAACCATGATACTTGTACTCCTTACCTCACAGAGTACTTGGGAGAACAGTGTTTTATAAACTTAAAAGACTTGTGGAATTAGGAGTTGTACTGGCCTTGTCTGTCCTCTCCATTTCTTCTGTCACCTCCCTAATTAAAGATTGATCCCTTCAAAAATGTCCTCTTAGTCCCCCAAGCCATGTCTCTCTCACTCATGTATTATCATATTAATCTCCCTGACAAAATGCTGGAAGTAGACATTGCAACAAGAGTCTTAAAAATTTCCCTTCTGCCTCTTTTGCCAAGTGTAAGGTCCTTTGGCTGGCAACCAATGGACTCTGTGTTCGAATCCAGCCCTACAGTATATAGCATGTTGATTCTTGAATTTGGCCTTGTGCTTTTAGAATATTGTTCTAAACTTGTATATATCTGTAAATGCAGAATATGAAATAAAAAGAGGGAATATACCACATTATTCTGGAAATGAATTAAAGGTTTTGTTTAAATTATTTGCCTTCAACTTTTGACAAACAAATCAACATTTCTCATTTCTTATAATGAAGATATATACAAGGGAAACTCAGATTGCAACAATGACAGTAATTGTTAGCAAAATCATTAACTCTTGTTTTCATGAAAAGAATTGGTATATTATATGTAATCTGTATCAAAGGTTTTGCTTTATTTTAGGAGAAAGATAAATTCTGCCCAAAGGTCTGGAAGTTGAAAATTGTGGTGGATAGAGCACCAGCCTTGAATTCAGGAGGGCCCGAGTTCAAATCTGGTCTCAGACACTTAACACTTCCTAGCTGTGTGACTCTGGGCAAGTCACTTAACCCTAGCCTGGGGGGGAGGGGAAATTGTATCAGCATAGTTTTTGAAAATTCATCCATTTTAAAATATATAATTATCATTACAGATATAAAGGTTACAAATATGATATGAAATGCACTGTAAATGATGAGTTTTAGAAATTGTCAAAGATTAATTTTAAGATAATTCTTTAGTAAAGTTGATCACTAATGCATAGACTATCATTACTTGTTTCTCCAAGTTTGGGTTACTGTTCCATTTTAAGTCCACCTTTTGATTTGTGATTGTCATAAAAGCCATAGGCAGCACTCAAGGTTTGGGGTAAGAAATGTGCTATTGCCCATGAAATGTGTGAAAGGTTTTTTCCTATGAAAGTATTGGCTTGTTTACAATCATGTTGAAAGAAGACTGGCAGAAGGCTCATTTTTGCCAGTGTGGGGAATACAGTTCATTATTTGTCTCATCTTCTGCTATTCTTTGCCTTTCTCTAAGTTACCTAACACAGAGATGGTAGACCAGACCTGCTCTTAGGGAATACACAGTAAAATCAACTACCCAAAATTGGAATTGAGTGCTTCAGAAAGTAATAGGCTTTCCTCTCATCAGAAGTCTTCAAGCAAAATATTTATACCCACTTGTCAGATATAAGTTGCAGAAAGGATTTCAGTCCAGATAAATGTGAAATGAAGTGACTTCTCAGGTCCCTTTCCCTTCTGAGATTTTTTGGTTTAGATTTATTTTGCTACATTTCATTCGCATTTGAAACTCCTCTGACATAGGATTTTGCATGCCCTGTGCCCAGTTTCTAGATTGGAATCAAAGCTTTTTGACTAATTTATCCTTGAAAGTAATGGTGCTATGTCATTCACCATCACTTGGAAGATTTCCTGGAAGCTTGATCTGTAATCAGTTTGTTTATAAAATAAAATTATAGATCTTCCTTAACTATGATAAGGCCATTTAGGAAGATGGCAACATCTGCATATTTGTGTTTGAAAATGTACCTGGGGCTATGTAATTTGGAGTAAAAGTAGTCATTGGAGAGGAGAAATTTAGAAAGCAGTTAGGGTATATAATAGAGTGTCAGTCCACAATTTATATAGCTATTAAATAGATTTGGACAGCAGAAATAAAAGAGAGTTGCATTTTTGTATAATGGCAGAGCTGCCAAGGACCTTGAGGCAGTGATTTACAAAATGTGGTCTAGGGGGCTGTCCTGGTGTCTCAATCCTCTTGTAATATCAATTTGTATAATATGTTAGTGTGTCTGGCATAAATTACTAGTGTACTATGCTTTCCTGCTTTTGTATCAGTAAGGAGCATCCTGTCCTTCCCACTGCTAGAATATACATCCTTTCTCATATTTGACCTTCAGAAACCTTATTTCCTTCAAGCATCACCTTTTCTATATGACTTTCCTTTCTTCCTAAAGCTCAAAATGTTCTGTTCCTCCCCCTGTCTCCTTAGAACATATTATCTGGACTTCTGTTACTCTCCTTGTTGTGCTGAACTTATTATTATTATTATTATATATTTATATGAATCCTTCCTTCCAGGCAAAAAACATTTTGTTTTAATATACTTTGTACCTAGAGTCTAAATACCCAAATCCCTTCCAACTCTAGATGTTTAATCCTATTATCTTATGAAATATTCAAATGGATTTGTGATCTCCTTCATTGATGCAGATCACAACTGATCCTTTTGCCCCCCCTTTAAAAATCAGTTACTAACATTTCCTTGTATATTTACCATAGGGGTCCTACCCAACATTCTGTGCTTTTTCTAGATACTGATATTCTACAGATCTTTTATCTTTTGCATTCACATGTGGAATTAGGAGATGACATTTGAGTTTAGTGAACAAAATATAGTCCAGTTTAGTAGCAACAAAGAATACATGAAGGACATGAAGTCAGGCCAAAAAGATTAAGTTAGAAAGAACCCTAAATGTTAACCTAAGGAGTTAACTAACTCAAAAGCCACTGAAAGTTTTTGAGATGAGAAATGGCATGGTCAGACCTGTGACTTAAGAAAATTATTTTGGCAGCTGCATGGAAGATGAGTAAGAGATTCATTTCCTTTCTCCAATTTGAAGACTATTTCAGTAGTCCAATTAAGTCGTAATGAGAGCCTGAACTAGAATACTGGCAGTGAGTGAAGAGCAAGGGATGGATGCAAGAGATGTTGTGGAGATAATACCAATAAGATTTAGCAACTAATTAGCTATGAGGATTAACCGGTATAAGGAGAAATAAAAAATGACATGGGTTTTGAACCTAAATGTCAGGAGTGATGATGTTGGAGTTCTTAAAAGACACAGGGAAGTTTGGAGGAGCAAAAGGTATAGGGAAATATAAGTGATCCTTGAGGTGATTAAGTATTTCTTTTATCAATGATTAAATGAAGTATTCCACCATTTGCAGGAGAGTGCCTCATACATAAGAAAGCATAAAGACAAACCTGGGCACATCATAGAAAAAGGTTCCCAGTAGGGAGGTGACATTCCTGTAGGATTCAGGCAGGCCAGTATCTTTAGCTTACTAAGCAAGCAACATAGATAAAAGTCTTCAAACCTATGAAGTTGATAAAGGGAATCAGTTCTCTTTCATCTAGAGTAGTGCTCTTTTCCTACTACTGGGTCAGCTAAGAAATCCAAGCTCCTTTGTCATGAGTAAATGTAAAGAATATGATCTGAAAGAGATGAAGCCGAAAGTTTCACATCCTTTGTGAAAAACAAACAAGCCCTGGTGTGGAATATTTTCCCAAGTGTTGCTTCTTGAAGCAAATAACACAAGGTTTCTTCCTGGCATAGATAACAAATCTAATATTTCCCATTGTGGGTCCTGTGTGATGTGTAATAGTTGCTATCTTTCTGGCCTGATAGCACTTATCTTTTATATGCCAAGAAAAGATAGTGTTCAAGATTAAAGCCATAAATGGACAGCAGATTTCATTTGCCAAGACCAAATCTCATAAAACTCAAATTATTATATATTAGGGGAGATAATGTTACCATTTCAGGTATTTTTTTCAGATTGAATTTTATTATTAAGCATAGAACTTAGGGTTTAATAAATTTGTTCATGTTTTTCTAATATGTAGGACTTGTCACTTTCTTTGTACCTATACCTGTTGGCCTCAAGCTTGGAAGTTTATTGGACTGAGCCCATGAATGTATTCTGCTTTCACAACGCAGTCTGATTTTTCTCATGAGAGGCACTTTGTGAACTTAAGAGAGTCTTTTCTCTACTGAAAGTTCAGTTCTTGTCATTGGGCTAGAACTCTTTTGTTGTGTTGTTGAAGACCAGGGAAAATGGGGAGAACTCAGTGTGTGTGCGGTTAGTAGCACAGCTGCAGCTGCACCAGGCACCAGTGTTGGAGTGCTTCCAAAGAGAATGGGAATTTGGCAGTGATTTTGGCAAAATAACTGTCCTTTTCGTAGAGCTCAACATCTGTGTGTAGTTTAGCAGTTTTGTTACCTCTTTAGATAATTAGCCACATAGCTTTTTGGTTTGTTTTTTATGTGACTGAACACCCTAATACAAAATACATTAAGATTTCTAAGTGTTACAAGTTCAATTCAGTAGGATCACTGTACTTGACCTACTGTGTGTTAAGTTCAAAGCATAGATGAGAGAATGTCTCTTCTCTCAAATAAATCACAGTTTAATAAAGGGATAGATAAGACACAGAGAAGATAATATTATACATTTTACATAACAGGTGCTGAGACTTCCTAAAGGAGATGGCATTTAATTGGGGCTTTAAGGTATAAATAGGAATTCAGCAAATAGAGGCAGAACAAATACATGGACCCCGAACTTAAGTAGCTTAAAATCTAATGGGAAAGTAGACATATATAAATAACAGTGAGATAAAAGAAAGTGAGATAAAGGCAAAGAAGTCCAGGTAAAGTGCTAGGACAAACTGGAAAAAGGAGAGATCACTTTTACTTGGAGGGAAGCTGATGAATGGTATCAAGGAAAACTTCCTGGAGGAAATGGCACTTGAATGCTTTCAGTGTCTTTAAAACTAACTGTTTTCTAAATAAGGGTCTGGATCTAGATTGATCTATTCATCAGTATCCCATGCCTTTAAGGTACTGCTCTTTGGCACCATAAATACTGAAAACCACATTCCCCGGTAGAAATGAGAGAAAATAACTGCTGATACTTTAATATGTAATGGGACTAAAAGTCTTTCTTTATCAAACTAGGAATGACAAGGTTGAACTATACCTTTCAACTTGGTCATTATATCTTGTATTGTAATGACCTTTTTAGCCATTAAATTTTGTATATACCATTTTCCTGTCTTTAAAAGTAGGCTCTGTGAATCCTATAGGAAAACCACCACCACCATCACCCTTGGGGTACATTGAGCATTTCTATTTAAAAAATAATAATTCTTTACATTTTATGAGCATTTTCCCATACAATATTACATTAATCTGTTTTGTAATTCATTCAATTGAACTTTATTAAGTTACCTGGTGAATGAATTTCTTTATTATAACTACATATGAGGGAGGGAAGAGTGAAAGGGGAAGTTGAACTAATGGAAATTATCTAGTCAAGTAGCAACTTTTTTTCTAAGCTACAAAATATCTTTTTTTTTTTTTTCAGGATTATGGTGTTCTACCAAATGCAAGACATTTAAATTTCCCTACAAACCAGAAAGACACTATAATCTGTTGATAATTTGTCATTAGTTTGTTCTCCATTAAACTATTTATTTAATCAGTGGGATAGAAATAAAAGTAGCAGGTTTTCTTTACTCATCATTTTTCTTCTAAATCAAAACATAATATTGTTTTTTTTTAAAAAATTACAGTTTATATGTTATATTATTCAAAGAAAATCCATTTCATTAGCAATTAAAACAATGTTTCCTAATAGCTTACATATTTGATTTATAATTCTCTTAATATCCTTAAAAATAAGTAGAAATTTTGTTTTATAATTTTGTACCTAGGCAACAAGCATTTATTTTAGTACCTACTGTGTGCTAGGTATTATATTAGAAGCTGCAGATACAAAGAAAAGCATAAATATGTCTTGCTCTTAAGGAATTACATTCTATCAACTCTCTACATGTAAGATATAATTGCAAAAAATCTCAAATCAACTACATTAACATTGAGAGGGACTAGAAAAAGCATCTTGGAAAGAGTGGGATTTGAGTTGAAACTTCAGAAGAACCAGGAGGAAGAAGAGAGGAAAGAGACCATTCTAGGTGTGGGGGACAGCCAATGAAGAGGCAAAGAACTGGGAAATGACATGCACAAATAAGCCTTTCTTTCTGGATTATAGATGCATAGAGGGGAATAAAGTATAAAGACTGGAAAGATGGGAAGAGGCCAGATTTTGGAAGGGCTTCCAAGACAGCTTTTATATTTGATCCTAGAGATAATAGGAAGCCAATGGAATTTATTGAATGTGGGTGGATGGGTGACCTGGTCAATCCTATGTTTTAGAGAAATCAAAGTGAGAGTTGGCTGAGGAATTGACTGCACTGGAGAGATCTGTAAAACAAAGAGGCTGACCAGAAGCAAATGGTCCATGTGTGATGAGGGCCCACATCAAGCTAGCAACTATGTCAGAGGAGATAAAGGGATGTAGATAAGAGATATTGCCAGGATACAAAGAAAATTTCTACTCCAAATCTATATTCCAAATTCACATATTGTCTTAGAAAAAAATTTAATAACTTTTTAAGGGAAAAAATACAATTTCTATAGGACCAAATTGAAAATAAAATACTGAACTATTGAAATTAACGGTTTTGGTTTATAAGCAAATTGCCTATGGTCTTCTACCTCTTCCTCAGTTATGGAGAAAATTCAGTGCCATGTCATAATGGGTTATTCTGCAAAGCCTTTTTACGTGAATCAATATTGAATCAATTCATTCTATTTTGAAATGCATTTCTAAAGTTTTGTAAAGCCATCAGAGAAATTTATATTTGATCTTAAAGGTAATAAGAAAGACTTTGAACTTGAGCGAGGGCATGAAATAGGCATGCACTTTAGGAAAATCATTTAGTAGGTAAATGGAGGATTGATTGGAATGGGGAGAGATTTGAGTCAGGGAAAGAATCGTAACAATTCAAGTACGGAGTAATAAGGGTCTGCCCTAGAATGGCTGTCAAGCAAGTAGAAAGGAGGGATCAAACTTGAGAAATATAGTGATATAGAAACAAGATTTGGGCAATAATTAAGGAATAAAATTACAATCCTGGAATTTTAAGGGTAATCATGCTAGAAATAGGGAAATTGGGCAAAGATTGGTTGATGAGTTCTGTTTTGGACTTGTTAAGTTTGACATGTCTCTGGTATTTCCAGCTTGAAATATTGATGGTGCATATCTAGAGCTCAGGAGAGAGACTAGGGCTAAGTATATAGATTTCAGGATCAATTGCAAAAAGAAGATAATTAATCCTATAGAAGTTGATGATTTCAACTGAGAGTATAGAGAGGAAGGAAACAGGCCCAGAATGTAGAATATTTTCATTTAGGGGATGTGACAAGAGAATACTGAACCAGCGAAAGAGATTGAGGAGAGGTTCAATAGGTTGGAGAGCCATAAAAGCAGAGTCCTATGAAAATATAGAGAAGAGAGAGTGTCCAGAAGGACAGGATGATCAGTAATGTCAGATACTACATATTGGGAGGAATGTAAAGAGGAAAAAATACACATAAAACATTCACAATTTCATATAGAATCTTTTTTTTCATTTTTCTTTACATATTGAAATGTCCATATTTGTTGGTGTTTCTTAAGTTCATAATAATTTTTTTTTCAAACTATCAGTTTCTCCACAGAGGTGAAGAAAGATGAGGTGATCAGATTAGGAATTAAGAAATTGTCAAACCTCTTGTTGGAGAATGACTAAGCAAATTGTAGCATAAAAACATAATAAAATTATTTTTATGCCATAAAAATTGATGAAATGAATAATATCTGAGAAAAATAGGAAGACCTCAGTGAACTGATGCCAAGTGAAATGAGCAGAACTAGATGAACAATTTATACAATAACAAGATTATAAAGAAAAACAAATATGAAAGACTTTAGAATTTTGATCAACAAAATGGTGAACCCTGGAGAATAAGATAAAACTTACCATTCACCTCCTGCCAAAGAGGTGATAAACTTGGAATGCAGAGGGAGACATACATTTTCAGATATGGCTAATGTGAGAATATGTTTTATCAGACTTTATAGCTATGTATTAGGATCTTAATTTTTTATTTGCTCAATAGAAGGAGTCTGAAGGATAGATTAATTTTTTAAATTTAAAAAAAATAAGAGTCTTTGCTGGTAAAAGTTTTACAGGTCCATAAAAATAGACATGGATCTGTATCAATCCTCAAAGACTGAGGGGGAAAAAAAGAAAGAAAAAATCATTAGTAAGTTTGGATTGAGTAGAATCAATTGAATTGTGAAGGTAATTTTAGATTTCAATGAACTGAGACTTGAATTCAGATTTTCTGACCCCAGAATTCTTTATATTAATGATTGATACTAGAATTTTTTTGTTACTATATCTCTATGTGAACTTTCTACTTTAGTGTAGATCTTTTCATTGTCTCCTGAATATAGCTTGTACTTTGTTTATGCCTTTTTTTCTTACCAATTAAGTCCTAACCTAATTCTCTGCTAAAATTCCACCTTTGTATATGAAGCCTTTCCTGACAACCCACTCAGTCTGATATCTTTTCTTTGAATTCATATACCACTTACTATCTACACCTATACTAATTATTCAACATTTTTCATTTCCTGTCTCATGTTATTATTTTTTTTCAGGCATACTAGCAAATAGAAGGAATTCTGCTAAGATCTTCCCTCCTTCCTCCACCAAAAAAAAAAAAAAAATTGTAGTAATCTGCTTAAGAATTTGGTCATATAGGAGCAGCTAGGTGGGGCAGTGGATAGAGCACCAGCTTTGAAGTCAGAAGACTTTAGTTCAAATGTGGCCTCAGATACTTAACACTTCTCGCTGTGAGACCCTGGGCAAGTCACTTAACCCCAATTGCCTCAGCAGAGAGACAGAGACAGAGACATAGACAGAGAAACAGACAGACAGACAGAGACAGACAGACAAAGTCATATCTGAATCTAAAATGGCCAGTCAGAAGCATGCTTTCTTGTGTAACATGTATCCAAGATTTGACACTGACCCACCAAACTCACTAGTCACTACCCAAATCTATTTCTTTGCTTCAGGCAAAGTTGATATCTTCAGAAAAAAATCAAACTCATTTTGAGAAGGAAGAAATTAATTTGTTAAGGGAGGGGAAAAACATTTATTAAAGACCTACAATGTGCTAAGGACTTTATAAGTATTTCATAATATGTTCCAAGTAATAGGAATGCAATTAGAGAAAAGAAATAATTCTTTTTTATTTACAAAATATATGCATGGGTAGTTTTTCAATATTGACCCTTGTAAAATCTTGTGTTCTGACTTTTTCCCTCTTCCCCCCCCACCACTTCCTCCCCTAGATGACAGGTAGTCCAATACATATTAAATATGTTAAAGTATATATTAAATACTATATATATATATATATACACACATATATATATACATAATTATACAGTTATCTTGCTGCTCAAGAAAAATTGGATCTAAAAAGAAGGTTTAAAAAAAAAACCTGAGAAGGAAAACAAAAATGCAAGCAAACAATAACAGAAAGAGTAGAAATGCTATATTGTAATCCACACTCAGTTCCCATAGTCCTCTCTCTAGGTGTAGATAGTTCTCTTAGTTATTGAACAATTGGAACTGGTTTGGATCATCTCATTGTTGGAAAGAGCCACATCTATCAGAATTGATCATCATATGGTATTATTGTTGAAGTGTATAATGATCTCCTGGTTCTGGTCATTTCACTTACATGTAAGTCTCTCTAGGCTTCTCTGAAATCATCCTGCTGGTCATTTCTTACAGAAAAATAATATTCCATAACATTCATACACGATAATTTATTCAGCCATTCTCCAATTGATGGGTATCCATTCAATTTCCAGTTTCTAGACACTATGAAAAGGGTTGCCACAAACATTTTTGCACATATGAGTCCCTTTCCCCTAAAAGAAATAATTCTAAAGAAGCTGAAAATCTGTTTGGGAGAGACAACCCATAATCAACCTGCAAGATAATTAGAAAGCCCTAGAAGTCCTAAGCATTCTATAGCAGTTCAGAAGGGCTGGGATTTTTTGAGATCATTGGTCCTTCAGATGGAAAATATAGTAAATCGAGTAAAATTGTAAGACCTAAAATTGTAAGCCCTAGAAGACCTCTGTCTTACTATTATAGTTGGTAACTCCAAACCCACTGCTTTATCCCCTGTGCCATCTAGATGCATGGGGTTGAGGGGAATCCTTTGAGAAGCCCTGTGGTAAGTAAACTTGAGACTTCAAGTAGAATGGGACTTTTTGTTTCCTCTCTCATGGATGATGGTGTGGAGAGACAGATATCAGTGTTCAGTAAGGAATGACTGAAAGAAAATGGGAATTGGCAGGAGGGAGGTTAGTTAGTAGAAGACATCCCACAGCTGTTGCCCCACCAAGATCTCTGGTACTACCTTCCCTTCTCCCTCTCTTTTAGTGGGAACCATACTCTTCTTATAGCTCCAAGAATATTTCTCATAAAAAATGAGAATGTGGAAAGTGAACAGTTGGCTTTCTGTATTGTATCGAAAAAAATAATTAGGTTTTGTGTATTATAATTTAGAATACCACAATAATGACTATAAATAGAGTCCATCTCATGAACCCTAAAGACAATATCGAGTGAGAAAACTCAGTCTGATCAATCCCTTGAGTTGCATGAGAATCTCATCTTGTTGTTGAGTCATACCTGTCCATAATGAATCCTTTTCTTTTATTCCTTTTCTCATTTAAAAGTCATGACTAGTAATAGACTTTAGCTTTCTTCATACTCCCCATGCATTTTTCCATTTCCCCTTGGATTGCAATAAGACCCCAGTTTTCAGGTTATCTACCATCAGTGATCCTACTGCTGATAATCTAAATGTGTTTCCAGCTATAGATTATAACATTCTCACAGAGGGATATCAGTAATGAAAACCTTAATCATTAACACATTTGCTGGAAGTGTTATTCCGCTTTGTGGACATCGAATGAGAAAGTACATATAACTGCCTAAAACAATTGATGGGTTGTCATATAAAAGACCTAAATTAGCTTTTATTATGTTACTCCAAAAGGCAAGACTAGGAAATTATTAGAAATATTTCTTTTTTATACATACAGGACATTTATTTTAACAAACAGTTGAATCCTTAAGATGAACTAGATGCTGCAACAGCTGTTTTCTTGGGTTTAGATGTTGTTCCTTTATGGAATCCATTCATGAATCAATTTTAAGTGCCTTATTTGATCAGTAACAGTGTGTTGTATCACTTAGCCTTTGCAGCATGTTATTATACTTTTCTTTTACATTTGCCACATGTTAACTTCTGAAGATGGTATGCCTTAGAACCACATCAATGGCACAAAGTGTGTATCTTATTCTGGCACTTACTAAATGAAGATGTCCCCTTTGTCACCTCCCTTCAGCTGGGACCAAAAAGAAGAAATATCCTTTCCAAAGTGAATAGCTGCTGGGGCCTCTGTTCAAATCTGGCTTCAGACACTTACTGGCTGGGTGACTGATCTAGTCATTCAACCCCATTTGCTTCAGTTTTCTCATCTGTAAAATGAGCTAAAGAAGGAAATAGCAGAGTACTCCAGTAATTTTGCCAAGAAAACCTTGCAGATAGTATGGTCCATGACAGTCAGACATAATGAACAACTGAATAACAACAGTAAATGAGCAAAACAGTTTCCATTGATGTGTGTTCTTATCCTCCTCTCTGACCTAGTACAATAATGCTTAACAGATAAGTACTGAGACTTTAGAGCTACTAAACATACTTTAGAAAAACAGACTTTGGATTCCCAAAGAAAAGTTGTTTTACTTCCAAGGGAGAACATCAGCTCAGGAAAGTTAAGAAAATCAGTCTGGTCTTATAGAAAGCAGACATGGGTTTTAGACTTGGCTCTAATGCTTTGTAATTCTTTCTGTAGGCAGCTCATTTTTTCATCTATAAATTGTATTTAGCACAGTTGTCCTCTTATGGCTATTGTGAGGAAAGCTGTTTATATAGACCTTAAAACATATAAACATGAGCTGTGATAGTTCCTACATAATATTTTCTTTTATATCTACTTCTGGGGAATAGGGGAAGGGGAGCTGGGTGAATCAACAATGAAAAATGATCATGTCAGCAGCTCTGAGAAGTCAAAAATGAAGGACAAAATGTTTTGGGTACTTAGGAAAGATAATCCTAATTCTACAAATTAAGCATTTTTATCTGATCTGGTTTCTTTTTCAAGTCCCAAATATTAATTTGTTATCGAACTAGTCCTTTTTTTTTTTTACATTAACAAGGTAATTTAAATTCATCAATTCTCCTAACTTTTCATTCTCCCTCCCTTCCCATATCTAATCAGTTGCCAAATTCTATCATTCGCACATTATTAACATCTTTTGTATATGACAATTCTGCTACAACCCTGGTTTAAACCTTGATAACCTCATGCCTGGATAACAACAGTAGCCTGGGTTCCTTGCCCTTCCCACTCCCATCTATTTAAAACACGTCTTGCCCCATATTGCCTCCCATACCCCTATACCTTTCCTAACCTGGCCACTTCCTACCTTTTCAATTTTTTTACACCTACTACTCTCCCCCAGTTCCCCCCCACTTCCCCCTCCCCCATCCCTTCTATCCCATCCCATCCATGTACTATGCAAATTAGTGACACTGGCCATCATTCTGTTCCCAGCACATAACATTCTATTTCCCATTCCTAAGAGTTTTCACTGGGTGACTCCCATTCCTGGAACTTTCTGCCTCCTGGCTTCTCTTGCTTCCTTCAAATCTTAGGTAAAGGCCTACCTTGTACAAGAAGCTCTTCCCAGCCCTCCTTGATTTTATTGCCTTACCTCTGAGATTATCCCCAGTTTATCCTGCATATAGCTTGTTGTATCTAGTTGTTTGCATCCCTTATTTGACTTAATACCTTGAAAGAAGAGATTATTTTTGCCCTTTTTTTGTGGTACCCCCAGAACTTAGGATAATGCTTGGTAGTTAATAAATGTTAGTTGATTAACTCAGCAGGAAAACTTGTTAATTCATTCTGACAAGTATTAAAAAAAAAAAAAAACAATTGATGCTCTCAAGAATGTTATAATTATTATATTGTTATATGTTACAGGTTTCCAAGCAATTTGATTATAGGTAATTCACCATGTGACAGTGGTTTTCTATTATCAGGGTATCTAATACAGTCAGCTACCTAACAGGCCCCCTTCCTTCTATATTATTTCATTTGGATTAAATATGATTAGATCTTAACCTGGAGTTAGATTTGGTTTTATAGTCACCTGTATATATGATAGTGACTCTCAATTCTACCTTCATCTTTGCTTTAACATATCTCTTTTAGCCTGAGGAGAGATATCCCCTCCTTCCCAAAGTTGGTTGTCCTGTGCTTTTTATTCTATTTCCATCTTGCCCCTTAAAAGGCACTGCTGCTACCCAAATTCCCCTGCAGAATCCTTCTTTCCTGTTCAGACATGTAATGGTCTCCTAACTTTAAAAAGCAAAGAAATCTTGCTTCATCTAACTGTTCCTAGTACTCCTTTCTTTCTCTTCCCTTTGTTTTAAACTTCTGAGATGGAATAGCTTGTACTCATTGTCTTTGGCTCCTATTGATACCTTAATTGCTTGCTTTCTGATTTCTCTCCCCAGTCACTCTATAAAAACTTTTCTTTTTAACCAAATTCAAAAGCCTTTTTCTGTTTCATCTTCCTTGAACTCTTAGAAGTATTTGACACTGCTGAACTACTATCTCCTGGTTTCTATGGGGTTACCTAAACATTCCTGATTCTCTTTCCATCTCTTTGATCACTTATTAAATATTCATTTTATTATCTTTCATTTTCATTTTTAAAAAGGCTTCCTGGGAAATTTCTAACTAAACTTTGATACATAAAAATAGTCAATTGTGATATTACTGAGCTTTATATTCTCTAAATAACTGAACATGTTTGAGCCAATGTCCACACCTTCTTTATCTTCTTCTTCATGGAACGTTCATTTAGCTACCTGCTCTTGACACTTGAGTATTGCTAAAGGTATATTGTGGGTATGGGAAGTGTTGACCTTAGGCCAAATCATTCTGGGATAAACTTTGTGTAGCCACTATTCATTTTATACATTTGTGATGGGTGCAGTCTAGAATACTCTACTGTGCTTATATATCCTGTGAAGGAACACACATTTCCCCTGCTTCTTCCTTCTAACAGGGAAATTAGGTCTGTCTTTGTCCTTAAAAGAAAAGATTCCTGCAAAATAGAATGATAATCTTACTGTATTATACTGATATCCTTGATTAAATTACATCAGAAAAGATAGTCTATATTGAAAACAGTTGTTTCTAGAAGTAGAATTTTAAGAGTACTAAATGAAGCCTTGATCTGGTGTCCTAGTATAATAATTCATTTTGACATATTTTCTCTCTTTGCTACAGGGCAAATGGGAGCTACTAATGGCCCAACTCCAGACCTTTTTTTAGAACAGGAAAAAAAATTGCTTAATATAACACTGAATTGGGATTACATTAAGAACCCCAGAGCTCATCAAGAGACCCAGAAACTGACAGCCAGGACTAATAGTCCAAACTCATATACATCTTTGAAAGTCAGTAGTGTTTCTTAACTCAGACAAGAGTGTTCCCATTTTTTGGCTGCATAGCACTATAACAATATAATATTCAGATAAAAATGAATTGATTCTGACATACCTGAAGTTTTTCTCTGTTCATTGTCAGCAGAGATCGAGGAAAGGCTGGGCCCTCAGGAATCATTTATTCTACTCAGAGATTGTTTAAATTAGTCACATTTTCAATTGAACCTTTTCATCAAAACTGTATAAATTTGGCCTAGATCAATCATAGGATCATAGAATTTGAGAGTTGGAAGGGATTTCAACAACAATCCATTCCAACTCATTCACCAAAAAAATCTCTGTCATAGTGTACCTAACAAATGGTCATCTAGTTCATGCTTGCAACAACAGTTCCCTTGTCTGAGAACTCTAATAAGTGATAGAAGAAAAAAATCATGTCCCCCAAAATTTCATGTACATTATGTATAAGCAGTTGTAGCATAAATCAAATGGAAAAGTGAGACTTAATGAAAAATAAAGCTTGCATATAACTAAGTAACCATTTTGTTGTCTGGATGATTAGGAAGCAGTAAGTGAGGCAATAATAATAGGTTACATGAAAAGCTATGAGAATAATTATCTTAAGACAAGGCAGATAGATGAATTGCTCCCACACTCTTTGAGCAGCCATTTAACTGAAAGTCCTAGAAGTATATTGGTACAGCCTTTAACTTCATTCACAAATGAAAGGATTTTTTTTTGTTTATTTCTGAAGTGATATTGCTTGTATTAAACAAACAAAAAGTACTATTTAAAAACACATAATGCTGAGGGTAATTTCTCAAACTCACAAGAAAGACTAAGTTGTAAGAAGACTCTTATAAATAACATGAGTTGGCTGTATAGACCTAACCTTTTCATTTTACATAATTGCAGTCCCCAGTAGGAGACTTTCTGATAGCCCAAGGCTGCTTCCTCCAGACTTGAACTTTGACTGTAACCATCTTCTCTCTATTCTTTCGTCTAAAAGAAAAAGGAAAAGAAACAAGTTATGGAACTGGGATTTATTTTAAATGAACAATGATTGGTTTTCTTCATGCTTACTTGCATTTTTTTTTGCATAATATAACTCTTAGTTCAATGAATTACTGTCCAGTCTTCTCTCAGAGCTCTCATGTTGTGCTGTTGGTTATTTTGTAATATTCATTGGGCCAAGAGGTCTAGTCCCTGGGAAAGGCAAAAAATTAACCCCTTTTGGTAATTTACACTTCAGTGGGTCCTTTTAAAAATATGTAAAAGATGTGTCCAATTCTCTTGTACATTAATTTACTGTTCTCCATACTATACTTGTTATTAATTGTTGATTTCTATAATGCCCTAGGAGAAATATGAAAAGTTCTGCTGAAAGGATGGGGGATGCACATATGCTTCAGGATTTATGTTTCACTGAGTTTGCTCATTTCTCCTTCCTTTTAAACGATGCCGTGTTCCATATACTATTTTTGCTAGTTTTGGCTGTCTTGCAAGCATGGAACTGGAACCACTTGACTTAGGCTTTTATCCAGCTGCCTTTGCATTTCTCCAGGTAACCCAGGGATTTTCTTAGGAAAGCAGCCATGTTGAGAATCACCTAAGGAAACTTTAGGGCAATTTATATACGTTATAATAAACCCCCTCAATCCCATGAAAAGTAATTTAAATTAAAGATCTACTAGTTTATCACATTTTTGTGTTTTATTAAGTGAAACGAAATTCTTTCAGAGTTTGGAAAATTCACTTCTTCATAGTTGGGACTGGGGAATAAGTGGTAGGTGGGGAGAATAACAGTTATGAGGAAAAGACAAATTCTAACTTTTCTGGCCTACGTAACACTTTCTCTACTTACAAGGAACATATCACAGAACCCCTATAAGATGCCATGGTTTACTCCATGAAGTACAGGAAGTATATAACCTGGGTCATAAATAGCCAAAATCTCACATACTGCATCAGACAAAATTGAGCTACAAAGGACATAAGGCTTTCTAAAACCAGAGACCTACTTGGATCACAAGAAATAAAAAGTAACAGACTCTCTGTCCCAGCATACCTTTTTTTCTGATGTTAGGTAAATGAGCAAACTTTTATATGAAAAATGAATCTACTATTAATAATTGTTGAGTTGAATTTTGCTCTACGTAGCTTTGAGCATATATGCTTCAGGATAAGATTTCATCTTAAGAAATTATCCTGAAGCTTTTTATCTTTTAATAAATTGTTTCAATTTTTACCATGTCCAGTTCATTTTACAGATTCATTCATTCTTTCATTCATTCATTTCATAGTATTTTTAAACTGCTATATCCAGGGCAAATAATTTACATAGACACATCCTCAAAATATGCAAAATGACATAGTAACTATTAGGCAGAATCAAGTATAAGGACAAATGAGATGTACAGAGGACTCTGAGAGAATTATTTAATTTACTTTAATTAATGGACTTGAAATTGAATGCCTTTTCTAAGTAAGTCATTAATAACAAATTGTGAATAATCACACTTGGAAATATTTTGTTGGAGGATAATCATTCAAAGCAATGTCAAAATATACTGATGATTAAATTTTTCTTATAAGTTAATTGACAAGAGTGGGACCAAGATGGAGAAGTAGGGCAGGAACTTGGCTGAAGTCTCCCAAATTTCCTTTCAAATTACTTAAAATAGCACCTCAAAAATAATTCTGGAGTAGTAAAATCAACCAAAAAATAGGGTAAAAGAAGGTTGTAGCCCAAGACAACTTAGAAGGTGACCTGAAAAGTCTGTCTTGCTAAAGTAAGAATGGGATGTAGTCCAGAGCAGGCAGGCCATGCAGGACATGCTCAGCAAGGCTCCACACACTGCCATAGACCCCCCAACCCGGCTAGAGCCAGCAGCAGGCTCCCACACCAGCAAAGTTGTACCATAGGAGTATCTGAATCATCATTAGCAAATTCTGGAACTCTCAGCTCACAGACAGTAAGAGGGTCAGCCAACTGGTCAGGAGGACATTACAAGGGATACTTTGATGGTACTAGGTACAGAACTCTGCTGCATTGCCCAAATGAGGGTCAACATGCTCATTGTTCCAAGTTAAAAAATAATGTTTGTGGTAAATCACAGACTAGAGTACAATTCAGGAGAGCAGTGACCACACCTTGGAAGAACTAGAAACTTACAATTCTCTAGAATTTGCTTTGAAAACAAAAGTACAAGGGGACAGCTAGGTGGTGCAGTGGATAGAGCACCAGCCTTGAATTAAGGAGGACCCCAGTTCAAATGTGGTCTCAGACACTTAACACTTCCTAGCTGTGTGACCTTGGGCAAGTCACTTAACCCCAGCCTCAGGGGGGAAAAAAAAGAAAACAAAAGTACAAAATATTTAATACTTGGAATAGAGCCCTATTCTCCCCAGGAGCAGAGCCTAATTTTTAACATAAAATTAAGGATCAGGAAATAAGTTGGAAAATGAGCACAAACAAAAAGAGCCTGACCAAAGAAAATTACTGTGGTTACAGGGAAAATCAAAACACAAGCTCCGAAGAGGACAACATTGTCAAAACAGCTACATACCAAGGCTAAAAGAAAAATCAAAATTGGTGACAAATCCAAAAAAAACTTCTGGAAGAGCTCAAAAGGGATTTTAAAAATCAAATAAGAGAGATAGAAGAGAAATTGGGAAAATAAATAAGATTGATGCAACAGAATTATAACAAAAGGGTCAACAGCTTGGTAAAAATAAGACAAAAAATAGGGAAAATATATACAAAAATTCACTGAAGAAAGTAGCAGCTTAAAAAGTAAATTGTCAAATGGAAAAGGAAGTTAAAAAGCTCATTGAAGAAAACAATTCCTTAAAAATTAGAATTAGGCAGGTGGAAACTAATGACTTCATGAGACAACAAGAAACAATAAAAATCAAAAGTGAAAAATAGAAGAAAGTATGAATTATATCACTAGAAAAACAACTGACTTGAAAAAATAGATCCAGGAGAGATAATTTAAGAATGTTGTAATACCTAGAAGCCTTGATTTAAAAAAAAAGAACTTAGGCATCATGTTTCAAGAAATTATTAAGGAAAATTGCCCTGATATCCTAGAACAGAGGGTAAAATCGAAACTGAAAGTATCTACTGAGCACTTCATGAAGGATATCCTAAAATGAAAACTCCCAAGAATAGTATAGCCAATTTCCAGAGTTCTCAAGTCAAAGAAAATTTCAAGCAGCTGAAAGAAACAGTTCAAATGTAATGGAGACAGAGGCAGCATTACACAGGATTTAGTAGCTTTTACATTAAAGGATTGGAGGACTTGGAATATGATATTCCAGAAAACAGAGGGCTCTATTCCAAGTATTAAATATTTTGTACTTTTGTTTTCTTTTTTTTCCCCTGAGGCTGGGGTTAAGTGACTTGCCTAAGGTCACACAGCTAGGAAGTGTTAAGTGTCTGAGACCATATTTGAACTGGGGTCCTCCTGGTTAGGTGATTCTTGACTATAATCTTTCAAGGAGAAAATTGATATTTAATGAAATAGAGGGCTTTCTAGCATTTCTGATGAAAAGACCAAATCTGAACACAACATTTGATTTTCAAATATGAGATTCAGCAAAACCATAAAAAGGTAAACTGGAAAGAGAAAACTTGAGGAATTCTATAAGGTTAAACTGTTTACATTCCTACATGGAAGATGATATTTGTAACTCTTAAGAACTGGATTACTATTAAGGCAGTTAGGAAGAATATACATAGAAAGCTGTGGTTCTAAATTGACTATCATGAAATGATACCCCAAAAAAATTAAATGAAGGGATGAGAAAGAAGGATCCACTGGAAGAAGGGAAAGAGATGTGGAATCAAGTAAAATATCTCATAAAAAAGGCACAGAACAACTATTATAATGGAAGGAAAGATTTTAGGAACAGGACAGGCAATGCTTGAACCTTACTCTCATTGGAATTAGCTCAAATTTGCAAATAACATACAAACTCAATTGAGTATGGAAATGTATCTTACACTATAAGGAAGTATGAGGGGAGAGGGATATGTATGATAGAAAAGAGGACACATGGAAGAGTTGCTAGACAGAAGGAAAATGTTTTTGAGGAGGCTTAGAGTGAAAGAAGAGAGGCAGATAAACAGAAACAGAGACAAAGACACACAGAGAGAAAGAATGAAGATAGGGAAAATAGGATGGAGGGAAATATACAATTAATAATAATAACTATGAATATAAATGGGATGAACTCACCCATAAAATGGAAGTAGCTAGCAGAGTTCATTAGAAACCAAAAACATGCAGAATATTGACTATGAGAAACACATTTGAAGAAGGGACACATACACAGAGAGTCATGGTAAGGGGCTGAAACAAAATCTAATATGCTTCAGTTGAAATTTTAAAAAAAAGCAGAGGTAGCAATCATGAACTCAGACAAAGCAAAAAACAAAAAGAGGTCTAATTAAATGAAAAAAAGAAGGAAACTACATCTTGCTAAAAGACATCATAGACGATGAAAAGATATCAATTAAATATATATACACTATATGTTTAGCATCCAAATTTTTAAAGAAGTTAAATGAGTTATAAGAGTAAATAGAACTAGATAAACCTAACTATAAAATAATAAAGAAAGAAATTAAAGGAGGTCAAGAGAATAGTAGAAAAATTAAATATGATAGATCTCCAGAAATAATTGAATGGGAATAGAAAGGAATATAATTTTTTCTCAGTAGTATATGGTAATTACACAAAAATTGACCATGTGTGAGGCCATTAAAAACCTTCCAACAAACAAAAAAAATTGAAATTTTAAATGTATCTTTTTCAGATCACAATGCAATAAAAATATTCAAGAAAGGAAAGTAGAAAGATTTAAAATTAATTGAAAACAATAAAAGGAGAGATTAATAAAATTGAAAGTAAGAAAGCCATTGAACTAATAAAGGAAACTAGGAGATAATTGTATGGAGGAAGCCTATAAAGTAGACAAATCATTGACTCATTTGATTTTTAAAAGAAAAAAATATTATCAGTATCAAAAATGAAAAGGTGGAATTCCCTACCAATGAAAAGGAAATAAAAGAAATTATTAGGAGTTATTTTGTTCAATTACATGCCAATAAATTTGACAATCTATGTGAATTGATGATATTTGCAAAAATATAAATGGACCAGATTAACTGAAGAGGAAGTAGAATATGCAAATAACTCTATTTTAAAAAAAATTGAACAAGCCATCAATGAATAAGAAAAAATTTGCAAGGGCCAGATGTATTCCTAAGTGAATTTTACCAAACATTTAAAGAACAATTAATTCCAATACTATATAAACTATTTGGAAAAATAGACAAAGAAATCCTACCAAATTCCTTTTATTTTATTTTATTTTATTTTATTATTTTTTTTTTTTCCCTGAGGCTGGGCTTAAGTGATTTTCCCAGGGTCACACAGCTAGGAAGTGGTAAGTGTCTGAGATCAGATTTGAACTTGGGTCCTCCTGAATTCAGGGCTGGTGTTCTTTCTACTGCTCTACCTAGCTGCCCCCAAATTCCTTTTATAACACAAATATGGTGCTAATATGTAAACCAGGAAGAACTGAAACATAGAAGGAAAACTATAGATAAGTTCCCTAATGAATGTGGATGCAAAAATTTTAAATAAAGTACTAGTTAAGGAGATTACAACAATATATCAGAAGCATCATACACTATAGACATATGGGCTTTATACTAGTAATGCAAATCAGTTCAGTTTTAGGAAAACTATCAGCATAATTAACAATATCAATAAAAACAATAGAAATTTAATGATTATCTCGATAGATGCAGAAATTTCTTTTTACAAAATATAACCTATTTTTATTTTAAAAAAACAAACACTAAAGAGCATAGGAATAAATAGAGCTAAGTAGTATCTATCAGATCATCAGTAAGCATTATCTATAGTGGGGTGAAGTAAGGATGTCCACTATCACCATTCTTTTTTTTTTAATAGCTTTTTATTTATAAGATATATGCATGGGTAGTTTTTCAGCATTGACAATTGAAAAATCTTTTATTCCAATTTTTCCCCTCCTTCCCCCAACCCCTCCTCCAGATGGCAGGTAGACCAATACATGTTAAATATGTTAAAGTATATGTTAAATATAATAGATGTATACATGTCCATACAGTTATTTTGCTGCACAAGAAGAATCGGACTTTGAAATAGTGTACAATTAACCTGTGAAGGAAATCAAAAATGCAGGCAGACAAAATTAGAGGGATTGGGAATTCTATGTAGTGGTTCATAGTCACCTCCCAGAGTTCTTTCGCTGGGTGTAGCTGGTTCAGTTCATTACTGGCTCTATTGGAACTGATTTATTTCATCTCATTGTTGAAGAGGACCACATCCATCAGAATTGATCATCATATAGTATTGTTGTTGAAGTATATAATGATCTCCTGGTCCTGCTCATTTCACTCAGGAGCAGTTCATGTAAGTCCCTCCAGGCCTTTCTGAAATCATCCTATTGGTCATTTCTTACAGAACAATAATATTCCATAATATTCCTATACCACAATTTATTCAGCCATTCTCCAATTGATGGGCATCCATTCAGTTTCCAGTTTCTGGCCACTACAAAGAGGGCTGCCACAAACATTCTTGCACATACAGGTCCCTTTCCCTTCTTTAGTATTTCTTTGGTATATAAGCCCAGTAGTAATACTACTAGATCAAAGGATATGCACAGTTTGATAACTTTTTGAGCATAGTTCCAAATCGCTCTCCAAAATGCTGGATGTGTTCACAATTCCACCAACAATATATCAGTGTCTCAGTTTTCCCACATCCAATCCCCTCCAATTCTATCACCATTCTATTTCAGTATTGTACTAAAAGTGCTAGCAATAGCAATAAGAGAAGAAAAAAAAATTGAAGGAATCAGAGTAGACAATGAGGACACAAAACTATCACTTTTTGCAGATAATATGACATATACACACACACACACATATATACATATATATATTTTTTTTATTTAAATAATCCTAGAGACTCAATAAAAAGCTAGTTGAAATCATTAACAAGTTGCAGGACATAAAATAAACCTGCACAAATCACCAGCATTCTTGTATTTTACCCACAAAATCCAGCAGGAGGAGATAGAAAAAGAAATTCCATTTAAAATAACTGTAAATAATATATTAAGTACTTAGGAATCTACCTGACAAGACAAACCCCCAAACTACATGAACATAATTACAAAATACTTTTCAATAAATAAAAAATCATATCCAAACTATTTGAAAAGTACTAACTGCTCATGAGCAGGCTGAGCCAATATAATAAAAATGACAATTTTACTTAATTTTCTTATTCAGTGCCATACCAAACTACCAAAAATTATTTTATAGAGCTAGGAAAAATAGTAACGAAATTAATGTGGAAGAACAAAAAGGTCAAAAATATCAAAGGAATTGATGGAAAAAAAAATGTGTGAAGGAAGGTTCCCTAGCCATATCACATCTCAAATTGTATTATGAAATGGGAATCCTCAAAACAATGTGGTCCTACCTAAGAAATGGAATCATGGTTCAATGAAATAGATTAGGTACATAATATACAGTAGTAAATGATCATAGTAGTTTAGCAGAATTTGGAATTCAAAAATTTTAAAAATATAAGTTAATAAAATTTTAAATACAATTGGGAAAAATAAGTTATATTTGTTTAAAAAAAGAAAATTGACTACATTGTACCTTTATTCTACTAGTATATTATCAGGGCTGTTATTAGCCTAAAAGACTAGCCTCTAAGATAGTCTAGTTACCTTGGAGTTACTCCACTTATCCCATAGACTAAGACCAACATTAGGAGTAGTTTTCTCATATGCAAAATTTTGCCATAGTTAAATTAACAATTGCCCATTCCAAAATGGAAGAATGGAAAACAAATTGAAATTAATTTAGCGAAATATTGCTGCCATAATAATAAAAAGACTTTGTTAATCATTTACATATATATGTATAGATATACACACATATATATATATATCTTATCATTTCTTCCTAATATATATATATATATCTTATCATTTCTTCCTAAACTAATTTTTTTCATGGAACACTTAAGGACTGAAATATATTGGTGGGACTCATAAGTGTTGCAGGGTAGGAGAGTGAAGAAGGATCTGGAGACCTGCAGTACTCTGGAATAAACAGGGCTAGAAAAGAGAACTATTTTAAAAATGTTGGAACAAAACAAAGGAAATCAACTTTACTTTCAGATCCCCCAAAATTATGGTATCTAATAAACATGTTATTTCATATTTAATTGTAGGGCAGACTTCTATACATATGTGATTTATATAGGGGGTTTCTGGAAAGGAAAATCTCTTTCCCAATGTGTTGTTATTGTTTGTCCTTCATTTTTTAAAGAGGACCAGTGACATGATAGAGTGCACTGAATCCTGCATGAGTTGGAATTAAGTGAGGCAGAATTGCAGTCATCAGCATCACTCTCTCATCCTGAGTAATCAAAATCCAGTGGCAAGACAAAAATCAGGACAACTGGCGATGTATGTGTGCAGTGTATGACTTGCTGTTTTCAATATCCAGCCAAGCTCCAAGGACTCCACAACCCCAACCTCAGCTGCCTTCATGATTATTGGAATAAAATTATCCTCATCCACCCATTCTGCCAGGGGAAGTTTTCTTACACTTGGGGTAGACATGTCCTTAACTCACCAATAGGTTACCCTCAACCTGCTTTAGCCCGATTGTCAAGATGGTTTTTACTATGGTGTGACCACTGCATGTGCTACAGCTTCTTAGAGCCACAAGTGAGATTTGAATAACTAACAGACACCAAAGATGGATGAAAAGCCCCAAAAAGGGCTCAGCAGCCCTTCACATCAGAAGTGCTAGTCTTTCTTGAAAGCCCTACTTACACCGCAATGTATATCAGTATGATTTGAAGTTCTATAATTTTTTGAATCCTCAAGAATTATCTGTGACACTGAGAAGTAAAATAATTTTCCCAAGACCTCACCACCAGTTTGTGTTAAAACTTCAGCTTCAGCTCTAGCTGTCCTAACTCTGACATAGACCCTCTCCTATATCGTGCTGCCTCTCATTTAATTTTTGGAAGAAAGGCAATAACTCAGGCTTCTAAATTCTCTTTTCAGATCCCCATTTTACATTGTGCAGAACAGAGGGATCTGAAGAATATCATTTGGAACATAAAGCTTTATTTTCTGTGTTCAGTAAAATTTAAATGAAGCTATAAAATTAATTTTATTTGACCCCTAAGCAAGACATTGAACTGCTGAGGACCAATGACTAACTTAAAGTGCAAGATAGCCTGGAATAACTAACTAACCGTTTGGCTTGAAAAACGAAACAACAAAAAATTAAAGCCATATAGACGACCTATATTTAGAATTACTAAGTTATCTATGACAAGGGTATATCTGTGTTGTTTTTCAAAACTAGTAAAAGAGGAAATGTTCTAACCTCCCTTAGAGTTCCCTTCCCTTACCTTGCCACTTACAAGTGTTTTTCTTTCTTTGTGTCTAACATAATCCTTTGGATACAAGTAAGCTCTGATTCATACTCTAGACTCTCTGGGCGCAATTTGGAGTCAGGACTTCTGAGACTGGTGCTTTCCTTGGAAAACTCTTAAGTTGAAGCAGAGTGACTGATGCCTCTCTTCTCCACTCCCCATCTCCAAGCCTCCTCTTCCCCACATACCTAATGAGAATTCCTTCAGAATGCCCAATGTCCCTGTCCCAATCAGAGCTTTTTCAGCCATAGGGATCCCTAAGAAGTATGTCCTAGTTAATTCTGATCCTTAACTAGCAAGAGTCTTTACATTTCTTCATCCTGAGTAACATGTTCTGGAGCAATCTTTTCTCCCAACTTATCAAAATCACTTTTAATTGCATTTCTGTCTTTCTTTTAGCATGACTTAACATACCAGGCATCTTACTTAATGAGAAAGATGCTTGTTTTCTATCAATAAGTGGTTTACGATTAAGAAAACTATTAAATATGTAATTGCCCATCTTTGGATATACTTCATAACAAATTGCATTTTTCCTTTATTTTATAAATAATTTTAAAATTTATTTTGTTAAGAGCCATTGTGATATTTCTGGAAATATGAAACTTTTAAAGTAACTATTAGAAACTATTAAAAATAAACCCATTTTGCATTTAGAGTTGTCATATTTTTGTGCATCTTCTTAATTTGAAGTTTGCTGTTCAAAATAGTTTTGTGGATATTTTTCATTAGTCTTAGGGAACAATTATTTTCTTGTTTTTCCAGAACTTTGTGATTTTAAACATAGTATCTATTAACACACAAAAGTAACCCTTAAAGAAATAAACTAAGAATATAAATTCACAGCAATTCTTTTATACACATTCCACTGAAGCAGAGTGCCTGTCATTTGATACTGCATCCTAAATCACTGGGCAAATTGAATGATAAATTGTATAACAATGAGATGCCAGTTTTTCAATTGTGGGATTCATTTGGACCAATCTCCCATGGTTTTCTCCAGCAGAATGTACAAATTCCATACACCTGTCAGCTAAGCAGGCAGTTTTGTTGGGTATAATTGACTGTTAAAGCTTTTTTTTTTTCTTGTGGAACCCTAGGATTACATGGAACATAGTTTGTGAAACTCAGAATTGGAAAATAATAATACCATACCTCACAGTTTTAACTATCCAGTGCTGAATTATGTGATCTGGTTGGAGGCTTAAAGAAAGGGAGAATAATATCATCAGTCTTGCCTTCTTAGTGGAAGTAGAATGTAATCTGTGTCTTAAAAGAGAAGAAGAGATGATAAAGAAAAGAGGACAGAGAATTATAAGTAAGAGAATATCATGAACAAAGACAGAAATGCACTCAAAAGATTGCAATAACATCATATTTTTATAAACCCTATCTTCTTTTAACCTTTCAAAAATATAGGTATCAAGTGAAATTTAATATCTGGAAGAAATACATTGTGAGCCTTTGTTTAAAACAAAAGTTTGATGGTTGCTGTTGGTTTCTTTGCTTGTTTAACAAGTAAAAGGCAGGTATCACTCCCCGCCTCCCCCCCCCCAGTTTCTTTTATGCGTAAATATGTCAGCCACTGGAATTATCTGAAATACTCTTTTATTTTATCATTATCTTCCCAATCCCCTCTTCCCCTCTTATTGATTCAGATTGGCATATTTTTCTTTAATTCACCTCAGGCTTGAGTTACAGAAAAGAAGTGATAAAATCTCTGAAATTAGGAATGTCAGAAAGTAATCTAGGTATCTGAAGTGTCTTTCTCTTTTGATCTTTTGGAAACATGGAGATGAAAAAAATATTGTCTTTTTCTATGACTTAACAATATAGATATTAAGATGATAAAAAGCACTTTAGAAATGCCATTTGTATATTTATCCCAATCAGTATTCATTTATTAAATATCTACTGTGTTTCAAGCTCTATGCTGGATGTTGACCTTACAGTGACCAAAATTAACCCCCAATTTCACAGAGAAGTAAATATAGTATGCAGAAGAAATACATAGTTGGGGGGGGGCAGGGAAATATTAAACTAAGAGAATCAGAAAAGGCCTCTTAAAGGAGCTAGTAGTGAAAAAGTTAGTTACATCAATACAGTGATCCATGACAATTCCAAAAGATTTGTGATAAAAAAAAAAATTGCTTTCTGTCTATTCCCAGAGAGCACTGATAAATTCTAAGTACAGATTGAAACAAATATTTTTCACTTTCTTTTTCTAGGTTTTTTTTAAAACAATATGGCTAATATGGAAATGTTTTGAAAGACTTCATATGTCTAATGGGTATTATATTGCTTGTCTTAATGGGTCAGATAGAGGGAGGGAGAGAGAGAATTCAAAATTTAGGAAAATTTTAAATGAATGTTAAATAATATATAGGTATGGGGTGAGGCAATAAAGGAGGTGTAAGACCAAATTGAAAGTTGAAAGGAGCTAAGAGTTCCTCAGATTTGAGGTGAGAAGGGAGAGCATTTCAAGCAGGAAAACATCCTATATAAAGGCACACAAAGGGAGATGGAATGTCATGTCCCAGAAACATTGAGTGAAGAATAATATATGTCAGGGGATGAATGTCCCATCAACCTGAAAAGATAAGCTGGATCCAAATGGGAAAGAGCTTTAACTGCCAAACAGAAGAACTTGTATTTGATCCTAGAAACAATAGGGAGCCAGTAGAGCATTCTGAGCAAGGAATGACAAAGTTAAAGCTGCACTTTGGGAACATTAGTTTGGTAATTATATGAAATATGAAATGTCCGGGGGGGGGGAGACCACATACTCAGAGATCAAATTGGAGGCTTTTAGAATAACTCAAGACCGAGATAAGTAGTGAAATACAAAATAATTTGTGAGGGATCATGGACCAAGTTGTGTGGTCTATATGGTCCAGGGAAGAGTTGAATGGAAAAAGATGAGGAGGAGAAAGAATCAGCAAGACTTGGCACCTTGTTCATCATAGGTAGTGAAAGAAAACGAAGATGAAGGAGGCTGTTTTGAAGAATGGTGAAATTATTAGCAGAAATAGGTACCTGAAGAGGAGAAATGAATTTATGGATTCTATTTTGTCTACACTGAGTTTGAGAATGTAAGCTTCTTGAAAGTAGGCATGGTTTCTTTTTTTGTAATTGTATCCCAGAATTTAGAACAGTACTTGGAGCATAAGAGGAATATAAAACATTCTTGAAGATTGATTGATTGATTGATTGATCCCCTTATTTCTCTTAGCCAAATTAAGAGAAAAAGCTGTTTATACTCATTGTCTCTGCTTTCTTTCTCTTGACTTCTTAATCTTTGGCAATTGAGCTACTGTCCTCATCATTGAACTAAAACTTTTTCTCCAAATTTACTAATAATCTCAATTGCCAAAACTGATAGTCTTTTCTCAGTCCCTAACTTTCTTGACTCTTATCATTAGTTATCCATTGGACATTTCAAGCTGGATGTTCTGAGACATCTAAAATCACCAGATTCAAACTAAAACTTATTCTCTTTCCACTAAAATCGGTGGTGTTAAATTCAAATAAAAGTGGATTCCTTTGGGTATCATATTGACTTAGAAAACCTCAAATTATCAGCATCTATATCGTATTATATTTTTATTTTGCTAAACATTTCTCAATAAATTTTCATCTCATTCCAACTTTCAGCTATGAGTTTGACACCTCCTCCTTAAACCATCTCCTCTCCCAAATTTCCTTTGTTTTTGTACAAGACATCACCATTCTCCCAGTGTTCTACCATGTTATCTCACATGTCTATAGTCAGTAGCCAAATCTTGACATATCTTTTCCATAACATCTCTTAGGTACAACTCCTTTTTTTCACCTCACATACCTCCTGCTTTAGTTCAGGCCTTTTTCACCTTTCACCTGAACTATTGCTATAGCCTCCTAATTAGTTTCTTTATTCCAAGTCTTCATCATTACTACCAAAGGAGTTTTCCAAATGCAAATCTGTTAGTTCCCTACTCAGTGACCTCCAAAGGTTTCCCATTAATTCTAGAAGAAAACATAAACTCCTCTGTTTAATTTTTAAAATCCTTTACCATCCAACCCTAATCTATCTTTCCAGCTTCCTTGGGAATTCCTTTTTCCTCTATCCTCTTGCAGCTTTCCCAATCTGTGATCCCATCAAAATGATCTTCTTTTCATTGTTCACCAGATCCACCCGATCATTTTCATTTCTAGGCCTTTCCTCCTGTCACCCCATTTGCCTAGAATATATATTCTTTCATCTCTGACTCATAGAATTCTTCTCTTCCTTCAAGATACAGCTCAAGTATTACCTTGTGGATGAAGCCTTTCTAAATACCTACAACTGCTGTCTCTCCTTTGCAAACTGCTCTGTGTTTAACTATTTTGTACTTATTCTCTCTAAATTTATTTTGTATATAATTACATTGATACTTCTTATCTTCTGTGCTAGACTCATTGAGGGTGGGGCTTGCTTGATTTCATGTATCTCTAGAACTTAGCATAGTACCTAGAATGTAATAAATACTGCTTACTAAATGTTGATTTATTGGAATTATCAAGTGGTCTGTCACAAAAAGTTCTCATCTTCTAGTTGCAATTTCACCTTTTGGCTTGCTGTTTCTGTGGGATAGCCAAACTAACACATTTATTACTTTAGTATACAACTTTAGCTAGTTTTTTCAAACACAAAATTATGGTATAATCTTAAAAATGAATATTAACCAAACCTAACTTTAAGTTTTAATTGTATGTAATAGATCATGAAGTGAAGTCTTTTTAGCTTCTTTTTTAGAATCAGAATTTCCCTTGGAAGATTGAAATTAAACAGAAAGAAGGCTGTAGAGAGAATGATTAAGAGATTTTTTAAGAGTAGTTTCTTAGGGGTCTCTGTAGGAAGTAAAATGCAGAATGTTCCAGGTCATCCAAACAACCAAATGTGGATTGATAAGTATTTTTTATAAGCCCACCTAGCTTTGTAGTATCTGTAGTTTTATTATGCCTTGGGATCTGTTCAATATTTTGAAACAAACTAAACAACTATAGAATCCAAGAACCAGAATTTTAATCTTGAATCTACTCCTTAATAGCAAACATATATATGACACTGCATGCTAGGCATATGCTAAGCATTATCTCTTTTGGTCCTCACAACAACTCTAGAAAGTTGGTACTGCTATTACCCACTTTATAGTTGAAAAAAACTGAAGCTAGCAGAAGTTAAGTGATTTGCCCAGGATTATAGAGCTGTTAAGTGTTTAAGTTTGGATTTGAATTCAGGTCTTCTGATTTCAGGCCTTGTACTCTACCTACTTGTTGTTCCTTGCTACCTTAGTCAAGTAACAACTTGCTTAGAATTTAACGTCCAGATCTCCAAACTTTGATTCTTAGGCTAAATTCTAAGGTCCCTACATGCTAGTTCTAAATACTATAAATCTGAAAATTTTTTTTCAATCATAAAAAGAAACACTTTTCTCAAATTAGGGTTTTTCCTTCTAGATTGTTTGAAAGATGATTGATGTTGGGAGGTAAAAAGGATCATCTAAACCTTCTCAGTGTCACAGTCAAAAGGCTCCAATGCTGAGCCCCCAGCTTAGGAACAAGATTTCTAACAATTCCAAGTGTGATTGACATCAAAGGTACTTGATAAATGGCAGAGCAGCTTGAATGTTCCTTTGCTCTGCAGAGAGCTCCTTTCCTCTTGTTTTTGTCTTTTTAAAAATTTCTTTTCAGTCTTATTTGAACTAAACTCTAGCAGGATGATCCAGCATTTATACATGACACTAAGGTATAGTTGGCTCACTTTACTTTAGTCTATTGAATATTCTGCTTCTGTATGAACAAGACAAAGGCCTGCAAATTGTTAAAATATTCATACATAACAATGATGAGAATTTTTCATACAACTAGAATTTATCAGAACATTGTAAAGGTTCTACTCTATCCATGGCCACTCTTGGGTCAGACCCTCATCACCTCTCACCTAGACTATTACAATAACCTCCCAATTCATTTTACTTTTTCAACACATTTTCTGCTTAACTACCAGCTAAAACATAGATCTAATCATCATTTGACTCTAGTTCAAGAAGTTTCAGTTACTCCCTTCTAGGATAAAATGCACACTCTTCTGTTTAGCATTTAAAGTCTTTCAGAATTGAGATCATATCCAGTATATTACTCCCCTTTACATATTTTGTTATCCAGCCAAACTGTCATCCTTGCTGTTCTTACACATAAAATTCTATTTATGCCTTTTCCATACCACCTACCTAGAATGTGCTCCTTCTTGCTTTAGTCTTCATGACTCCATATGGACTTTTCTTGGCAAAGATACTAGAATGGTTCATTTTATAGATGAGGAAACTGAGGCAAACAGGGTGAAGTGACTTGTCCATGGTCACATAACTAGGAAGTGTCTGAGGCTGGATTGAAACTCCAGTTTTCCTGATTCCAGACCTAGCACTCTATCCACTTGTATAGATAGAGTGTCACCTGTATAGCTGCTCTTAAAGAGAAGGTTAAGTTTAAGTGGTCAGCTTGCAAACAAACTAGCCTGAAACAGGGATGATTTACCCATTTAGGAAGGCACTTTTGTACAGTGGAAAGAGCATTGGAGCCCTTTGGCCTCAGTAACTCTTGTGGAGCCTTGCTCACTGGCCCTCACTCACATCATCAGCTATGAGATCATATTGCTGTTGTTCAGTTGTGTCCTACTCTTTGTGATCCCATTTGGGGTTTTCTTTGCTAGAATACTGGAGTGGTCTGTCATTTCCTCCTCCAGGAAAATTGTTCTCTCTTACTCCAGGTCTGGTTGCTCTATCCACAACAATGCCTCCTTACTGTCTCTTCACTTAGTCCTCTTAAACTCCTGCTTCCTTCAAAATTCAGCTAAAGGCCTACACAGTGGAATCCTCCAAATGCTTGCTTCTTCACCCCTTGAAATTGCCTTTTATTTGTGTCTATACATTTACACTTTCCCTAGAAGGAATGGAAAGCCTTTTTTTATTTTCTGTGTCCCTCCTCTGTAGCATATTGATTGAATAATTACATTTAAGAAGTACTGGCCAAGAAAAGAAACTTCATTGTTTACTGGCAGTAATTATTTTCAAGGCCCTTCCCATCCTTACCTGTTGAATACCAGAGATTTCTTTTTGGATTGGGAATGTTTGTGCGCCTAAATATCTTTGAGGAATAGAGATCATGATCAGATGATAAAGTTGTTAACTATTTCTACTCATTACTAACTCTAGATTTTCCTTCTTTTCCCATAAGAACATGTCTTCATTAAACACTTGCTGTGTGCTAGCCAGGATGAATCCTTGGGAATTGAAATACAAGCAAATAGCATAGTTCTCTCCTACAAAGTTTACATTTTGACAGGGGAAAATGGCACATTCAGGGGAGTTAGAAAGGGAATGGAAAAAGAGATATCCAAACCAGCCTTGGGGAGAAGATTGCAGAAAGTATTCTGTAGGTCTCATTTCCTAGACCTAGGAGTTTCCTGAATAAAAAGGCTCAATAAGAAACCCTCCTCCTCTTTTTCCTCCTCCTCATTTAGCATGAGGCTAAATGGCTCCTTTTGATTTATAAGGAGCTTTACAGATATTATCTCACTTGCTCAAACATTTTTGAGTCCTTTTCCCTTTTTTATGATCTCTTTGGGTTATAGATCCAGTAGATCTGCCTTTAACTTTTTAACCATTTAGAGGGCTCTAAAGTTATCCCTTTCCCTTATTAGGTAGAATAGGGGTTTGTTTTGTTTTGTTTTGTTGTTTGTGATTCAGATGACCTTATGAAAACTTCAAATAAATTGGCCAACAGAAAAATTTATCCAGAAAATATTTTGATAGGAATTAGTTAAAATAATAAGCAGTTCAGAAAATTTTACAAAGGGGACTAATGTGCTATTAATTGATACAACAATCTCGACATCCAAAACACTCTATAGACACCAAAAGTCTATAACCTGGTAAGAGAGTTGAGACTGGAATAACTCCAGACACTGATACATCATTGCCTTAACCAGGGCAGAAACTGTCTAGTACACAGCATTTATGTCCTACACTGATGACCTGGACTTGTCAGAAAAGATTTTCTCTTCAAAAACTCAACTGTCCAATAATTGAATGTACCATAAGGCTATGATTTATGCCACACTTAGGGAGAGGGGGAAGGAGGTTGCAAAAACAAAAAATAATTTGAGGTTTTGCTTTCCCAAGTTTGACAATGAAAAAGATGTTCCAATAAAAATGGCAGTTTTTGTAGTCAGCTCAAAACTGTAAGGGTCACTTCTTTAGGCAATGGGACCCATTAAATTCACCCTTTACATCATAGAGTTGTTAATATTGAACTAGCAATTTAGCCTAAGAGTGAAGCTTTGGTGAGATGATTTTTCTGTGGAATCTTTTCCAGCAAAGGAAAGGTTAAAACTTCCTTCTCTGCTAGCCAAAGAAAGGGTAGAGCTGGTTTTTGACAATAAGTCCTTTGTCAAGAGTTTGAGAATTCAAGGACCATAAATGGGACCTGCTCCTAATGTGTAAAGGCTTGAATCTAAATAGAGGGGAGGAACTAAAGCAGCAAATACACTACTGTCTTCAAACATTTAAGGGGCTGTCATGTGGAAAGGGCTTGTTCTGCTTGGCCCCAGAGGGCAGAACCAGGACAAGCAGGCAAAGGTGGCAAAAAGACAGATTTGGGTTTGATTTAAGGGAAAACTTCCTAACAATTGGAGCTCTCCAAAGGTAGGATCAGCAGAATGATAGCCAGAGGCCCTCCAACTGAAGCTGGATGACTATGGAAATTCTAGAAGTGGAAGGCCCACTTAGCTAGTATGGGAACCTGATGCTCTTCAGATACTCTTTCTGCTCTGAGACTGTGATGTTCATTTCCTCTTTACACTCTCCTCTCAATTTTTACAATACTCCATCTGGATTCCCTACTACCTTCTGAGTCTTTTTGTGTTTTTGGGACTCTAGATTACTGGTTATTCAAGTAGATTTGGGGTTAGGGAAGAAGGCAACAAGAAGACCAAAATAGTTGGTGAAATGGAGAAAGGAAACTTGATGTAAACTCCTAGAGACTAGGGATTATTTTGTTTCCATCTATTTCCTCAACATTTAGTGAAATTTCTTGTATATAATAAATACTTAAATGTTTATTTAATTAAAACGAGATCTCTACTATGCATAGATATCATGCTCCGGAAATGATATTGGATTTGTATCCAAAAGATTTGGAATGAACTTGGTTTAATCATTAGTGTGTGACCTTGGTTAAGTGAGTCCCTTAACCTTTTGATCCCAGTGTCCCCATCTGAAAAAGAAATGAATGTACTACCACCTTAAAATGTTGTTTTGAAGACCAATTGATGGGATTTAGATAAAGCATATTACCAATACATAATGTTTAGACTATAATGGAAGTAATGTGCTTCATACTGTGAGAAAATAAAACAGATATACATCAGATATTAGCAATACAAAGTTAAATCACATACAAGTTGGAGATAGAAATGGAAGGGAAATCACAAGATAATACAGAATTGATTGATAAATGAGTGACTTATAAGAAGTTAAGAGGAGTAATATTACAGCCCAGAATGGTCAGAAAAGACAATCAGAAAGAAATGAGATTTAAGCTATACTTAAAAGATAGGAAGCAGCTTCAGAGAGGAACCAAGGCACTGAGACATGTTAGAGACATGTTTAATGGAGCAGTAATGAGTAAAGCCATTCTGTTTGATTGGTAGGTTTCATGCAGAGAAGTAATGAAAGATAAAGACTAAGCAGTTCAAAAGCATCATTTTTGTGGAAGGCCTTGAATGCCAAGCAAAGCTTTGTGGCAACATCCTACACTGGAGAAAGTGCTTGATTTTGGAATCGGAAAACCCAAGACTGAGTCCTGGTTCAGCAGCTTAGCAGCCTTGTTTCCTTGCTCAGGTCACTTGATCCCAAGGGTTTTCTTTCTGTTCCTTTATAATGAGGAGCTTGTTCTAGATGATCATTAGATTTTCTTTCAGAATCTCTAGGCCCATGGGAGCCATTGACTAGTTCAAACAAAAGGGGCAATGACAGAATAAAGGAGATATTTTTGGAAGATTAAGCTACTGGCTCTGTGCAGAAGAGAATTCAGGAATGATAGACCCGCAGTATCAGACTCAAATAGAAATGAGGGGCCACCCATCCACATATAAGGCCTCAGTAAATATTGACTTCATTTTAAAATGTGCTATTATTTGTTTTATCGTATTTTTATTTGTGTGATATTTGCAGTTACAAGGGCACATGTGGCATACAGGCTACATGTACCACGTTTCCGTGGTAGATAACAGATTAGGAGGTCACTTAGAAAGCAATAGTTTAATACTATTAAATAAATTTTTAAAAATCTATTAGGGAATATCTTATAGGAATGATGACAGAAGAAATAGAAGAAGATATGTTTTTGAGACTTGTTGAAAAAATGATTGCTGATTTGATCTCTGAATTCATTTATTCAAAAAACCTTTATTAAATCTTTACTACTAACCAGGCATAGCATGAAGCAATAGTGTTACCTAGTTAAAAATGAAACAATGATTGCCCTCAGGGAACTTATATTTTAATATGGATTTAGAGAAGGAAAAACCAAAGATCCTTTGTTAAACTATGTTGTAAGCTTTTCAAAGAATTTGATTTGTGATTAATAAATCAAATAGTACATCACTTGTTGCTCAAGCCAGTGGGGAAAAGAAATCTTTATTATTAACTTTAAGACCTATATATTTTATAAGTGGTCTGCTCTGTTTTTGTAATAGGTCATTTGTATCTGTTAAATATAATTTTGGTTTTCTTTCATAAGTTTGGTTTTTAATATATAAGTTGTTTGTTTTTTTTTTAATTGAAATCCAAGGGCTCTACTTCATCCAACCTAAAATGGCCCTGTGGAGTCAGTTTTATGATGCCAGAAATCATCATCATTCAGAAGATGATGTTGACCTACTTGGCTTGAACATAGGCACTCTATGTAAGCATGGGGTAGAAAAGAAGAGAAGAAAGATACAAAGTCTTTGTACTTGTTTTTAGATAATAAAGATTGTCATCTACGTGACATTTTTTAGGCCATATCCTGTATTCTTTTCCCTTAAGTAATTTTTTTATTCAGCACATGTCCATATCATCTTTGCAATGTTAGTTGAATACCAAAGTGTTCAATTAAAACAGAACTATATTTTTTGTGCCTATTTCTTAAGCCATTGTCTAGAGGAACCAGAGACTCCTCTAGGGTCTCTAATTCTAATTCTAAATTCTAATGCATACCTACTGTTAATAACATTAGTAATAGAAATGTTTAATACTACTTCATTATATTGAAATTCAACATATAAAGCATTCGTGTGAGTTTTTAAAGAATGGTCTTCAGCTACAAAAGATGGGAACACATAGTATTAGAGAAGTGGAATAAAAATAGGCACACTAATGCGTTTTTTGGCAGAGTTGTAAATTGAAACAACTATTCTCGAAAGGAGCTTGGAATTTTGCACATAAAGTGACTAAAATAGCCACAACCTTTGCTCAGAGATTCCACTGACTGTAAGAAACCTCAAGGACTCTACTGACAAAAAAGAATAGTTCCATGTAAATCAGTATATTTGTAGAATCACTTTTTGTGATAGTAAAAAAAAATGAAACAAAATAGATTTCCATCAATTGAGGAATGGTTAAACAAATTGTGGCCATAAATGGATATTATTCTGTTTTTAAAAAACTACAAATACAGAAGGAAGAAAATAACCAAGAAAACAATATGCACATTACATTATCCCCCAAGAAAAGATATGAGAAGATTCCTCCATAGTCTCTTTTCAGGGATTGGGGTCCATAGGTATGAAAAATTGCCTATAATGTTATATTTTTTTCAATATATTTCTAAGCTTTGTAGAATTTTTTCTCTTCTTTTTCCTTTTCTTTTGGTTTTAAGGAATAATTTCTGGGAGAGAGAAGAAAGTGGTATACTGAGGGAAATCTAGGTGATATAAAAATGTTATCAATAAAAATCTATTTTTAACTAAAAGAATGATTATTAGGAAATAATATTTATAGAAATGTTATCCTATGGCTAACTAGTTTTCAGGAATTAAAAAAAAATCCTCATCATATAAATGAATCTTTAAGTTCATTACAAAATACTCTTTTATTAACTAAGATTCAAAATGGCTACTAAGTTGATTAATTTGGGAAGTCATATAAGTGAATGTGATGATCATCAGGATTATTAAAAGTCCTGCAATTTCCATTATAGTAAGTCTCATGCAGAATTTCTGTTGTAGAAATAAGCATTTCAAAATTAGTGATTAGATATTACTGAGACTGTAAAAGACTTCCAGGCTTGCTTTCCTAGATGGCTGCTTGAGCTCTGTCTCCAAATGTACAGGAATGCCTGCTGATCCTGTCACTTTGTCCTTGTGCTTAGATTCTCTTGAGAGCAGGCCTCATCTTCATTCAGACTGAAAGCCTTTAATAGTTTTTTCTTAATCTGTTTTTTTCCCCAATTTCCCCCAGCCCCACATAATAAGAAAGAAGGTTTTGGAAGCTGTGATAAGTCAATGCCCTCAGTCTATAGCTTGGGTTTAGCAAAATTGCAGAGATAATCTGAAAGTTTCTGTTTAGAAAGGCCTTGAACCAAAGGCCTTTGCCTGCAAGTAAAAATGAAAAGAGCAAACATGATCACATTTGGAATTTTTCCCTAGATATGGGAGAAGGAACAAAAAAACTATTAATCATTGCTTCCATCTGTTCATGGTGCCATTATCAGTTTAGCATTCCCCTTGTCATAATATTATGCACCATACCCCTTTTCCTCCCTGCCATTGTACCAACAATTGCACTTTTAGATCAATGTTTATCCAAAATAACCACACATAGCATGATCAGATCAACATATTCTCTTTTCTTCCCCAATTTTGTTATACTTTAATTAGATTTTTTAATTTTAATTAACTATATGGTACTAGTTTTCTTTTTTTGTTTTAGATCATCTCAGTAGTTCAGGTTTTAGTTACATAGGGGAAAACCAGTGTCTCTTTCTGTGTCTGGTATAGCACATCCTGCATTGTTCCCAGCCCGAGTGTAGCCAACCATGTTAACATGCTATTTTGTAATCCTGATATACATACAGATGCTACAGTTTTGAATCACCCCTTTCTGATTTCCATTTTGAAAAACAGTGTTCTCTTAGCTAATTTAGCTGTACTGCTTTAACATTTATTTAATTAGAACTGCAAAATAGGGAATCTCCTTGGTAGTGTTGGACAACCTTAAGTAAATTCATCATAAAATGCTCATGTGTGGTGAACCTGAGAGATAGTCAAAGCATTACTGATTTTTGAGCAAGCTAAGAAAATAACGATCAGTAGAGTAAAAACATATATGTATACACGTACATTAAATCAAACCAAAAGAGTTGGCAGCAATCATTCAGCTTAGATACACTAAACCAGGAGACAGAATCGATGTATAGTGAAATCCTTTCCTCTGAAAAAGAAAAGGGGGCCCCCTCCCTAATCTGCACCATACTACGAATCTATTTCTCCCCAGAAAGAAAAACACCCCCTCAAATGGTGTGTTTTTAGTTGCTTGTTCTTAAACAAGTAACTTTGAAAATATCAAACTCTTCAATGAAAACGACTACTTTAGGAGAAAACTGTTCTCCTAAGCCTGCTGCCTTCCCTTAGCCGAAGGACTTTGCCTCCGGGACTGCTGCAGGACGTGGGTGCACGTTAACGGGCTGGGCGGCTGCCTCTCCCTAGAGAAGCCCTTTCGGACCCGGGCTCCCGAGGCCTGCTCTTAGAAAGCTGCACGTAGCACAGAAGGGAGGGGAAGGGCTGGACTGCTTTCTCTTCCTGGGCAGTCTGGCCTCAGCAGATTGTTTCGCAGGTTTTAAGTTAACGCCTGTAAATGCCAAGGTCTTTCAATTCTCTGAAATTTTTAGAACATAAAGTTTTCAAAGGGTCAAAAAGAAACTCTAAACCCAAACTTTCGTCTTAGGCGTGCGTTTTAGCGAAAGGAAAGACGTTCTGGGGCGGGGAGGTGAGGATGAGAAATTATTTGTCACTTCATGATTCCGAGAGACCCTAGGGCCCAGCTCTCGGGCCCCAGAAAGTGATTAGGCCTTGAAGTGCCCGGCCATTATGGGAGTGAATTGTGTGCTGGCTCGGGCTCCTCTACATACAGTTTAGTGTGTACTGCATTATACGAGTCAGCTGACCCAGCCTGGCTGAAGAGCTCCGAGAACTCAATCTTTCGGTTTCTGTCCTCGACCTCCTCCTAGTCAGCTCCCCTAAGCTTTCTTTGCGACAGTCAGGAGGAGGGGGGAGGGGGGAAAGGATACCTGTTTTCTTGTAGTTAGTTCTGCCTGAAATTGATGGAGGAGGTTCAGCGGGTCTAGTAAAGGTTAACTGGTATTTTGGAAGATTGCATATTGGATCGAAATGTAATGTTTCACTCACGGTTGGGAGTTTGGCTGGTTTTGTTTTGTTTTGTTGTTGTTGGTTTTTAGGGGAAAATAATATATTTATTTATTTTCTATGAAGGAAGGATCCAAAATGTGATAGAGCAGCACATGTACTACACTTGGGGAAAAGATGCCTCCTGTGATTCCATCTAAAGTTAAGAGTGTATCTGGGTGTTCTAGGCATCAGTTAGCTTTCTGCTGCCTCTACAACCCTGAGCAAGAAAGAACCCTCCATTTAGATTCAGAAAATCTGGTTTTGAATCCCAGTCTCCTATACACCCTCAAATGATCATAAGTGTCACTTATTTCTCAGGGTCTTGGTTTCCTACTTTTTTTTTTTTTTTTTTGAAAAGAACAAATAATTTTTAGTCTCTTCCTTTAGTCCCTGTCCTCCAGACTATTGGCTCCTATAGTGAAACCACTAGAATTTAAATTTCTCTTTCCAACTTACTCCTAATACCTGTATCATACACTTACATTTGGAAGGAATACTAGAGAATATCTAGTCCACACACCTCCCTTTCCCCATTTTACAGATGAGGAAACCAAGGCTCTGGGAGGGTTGTCTGACTGATACCTAGTCAGGCAGAGAGTAAACATCAGAGGCTATATTTGAAGCCCAAGCTCTTTTTCCGTCACATTCTTCACCCAGTTCCCTACCACACCCATTCTGCAGCACTCATTCCTCCTATTTCTCATGACTGACCGTTTCAGGATCCAGAAGGTCTTGAAATAGGTTAGAAAGAAAAAATTTTAATACTCCATCCTTTGCAGGCACCTTCTTCTGGAGCAGGGCCTTGATCCTTGAGCCTTTAGTGGTATGTATGATGTGTTACTAGCTGCCTAGTTGCCTTCTGATGGCCATTACACCATTTGGAAACCTAGCTTTACTCCAAACCCATGTCTAAAACCTATTTCTATCTTGTGTTTTCATGAAGTAAGTTTTTTGCCTACTTTGGCTCCTAGCTCATACCCTGTAGACTGAATTTGTGACTTTAAGGGGTGATTTGTTACCTTTCACAGTTAAGGTAAATAGATTTGCTCATTTTGGGGGAAAAGTCATTTTTGTTGTAGTAGTGTGGGAAACCATTTAGTTTGTTTTCTGATCACAGGGGAAAAAGGTTTTTCTTAAGAAGAATAGATTTATTTCGTGGTAGTCATTCACCTTTTGTCACAAAGTAATAACATTAAGAACTCCACCTTCAGTGGTTTCCACCCCTTCTCCCTCCCACCTCAATCTATCAACTTCTTATGGATTTTCTGTGAAGATGTATTTTTAATGCTAATTTCAGTTGGGGGAGGAGGTGGAATGCACTGGATATTGTTGCCAAGACTTTACCAGAAAACTATATACCATGTTTCCTTAGGGATAGAAGGGCTTTTTATACTTAGTTACTCTCTCTGATTTCATTAACAATTACTGTGTCTGTACAAGATTCAATCCCATTGATTGTTGATAAAGTGTCTACTGTATGGGCTGGGTGTTGGATACATCAGTAAATTCTCCCATATTCCTTTTTTTTTCCCCAGTTACTAAATTTATTTTTCTTGTCGTTGACTTTTTCCAAAGGGGAGCATCTGATCGGAGGGTCGGGGGCGCTTTAGTGCGAGCCCACGCGCCTTTGGGTCCCTGTTGCCTTTTTCTTTCTCCCTCCATGCCCGTTTTACTGAGCTTTCTTGCCTGGAAACAAGAGATTAATTTTGCCCGCGCCAAGCCCCGCCCGCTCGCCTCTCCCACCGAGGAGACAGCCGCACTCGGGCCGAGGGTGAGGGAGGGAGGGAGGGAGGCCGTGTGTGGGGAGTGTGTGCATGTGGGGGGGCGAGGGCGCGCGCCTCGGGGAGAAGCGGAGCGGCCGCCGCCATCTGCGGACCTGCGGGAGCCTCACTCCCCCAACTTCTCCCTCCGCGCCCCCAGACCTGCCTTTCAATGGGAAGTTCGCACTTGCTCAACAAGGGCTTGCCTCTCGGTAAGGACTACAGCCTCGAGCGGGGGGTGTGGGTGTGGGTGGGGGGGCTGGGCTCCCTACGGGAACTGAGCTGAGCGAGCCGGGGAGACGCCCGACCCGGCCTGGGCCCCGGCCCCGCGGGAAGAAGCCTGCGGGGCCGCCGAGGGTGCGGCGGCTGGGGCCGGGCCGGGCCGGGTCAGGGACTAGAACGAGGTCGAGGAGGTTCCCCCTCTCTACTCCCTCCCCCCCTCTTCGTTCCCTCTTCCTTCCTCCTCGCTGCCTGCGCCTCTCGCTGCTGCTGTAGCTGCCCGCTGGCTTTGTGTGTGCGTGTGTGTGTGCGCGCGTGTGTGCGTGTGTGTATGTGTAAGGCGGAGGGGGTGGGGGCGCTCAGAGACCTTTTTTCTGGACTTGGGGACGGGAGGGGGGCGTGCTCCGCCGTCGGGGCGGAGGGGGGGGGGGGGCTCCTCCAAGTCGAGTCCCGAGGTTGACCCGGATGGTGACTGCGGAATCCTGCAGGCCCTAGGCCCGGGAGGGAGCCCGGCCGCCGCGGGTCGGCGCCTCGGGCTGCTAGCTCACTCCGAGTGAAACAGGAAGTCCCGCCGATCCCGGAGACTGGGCCGGGGCCTAAACACCCCTCCCAGCTCCCACCTCCTCCCCCTCCTGCTGCTCCGGAGCTGGGGGGGGGGGGGGCGGGGGCTGTCACTGCCGGTGCGAGGCCCGGGTGTCACTGGGCAGAGACCCCGGGCTACGTTCGAGACACAAAGAGAGAGGGCCCGGGAGAAAGCAGAAAAAAAAAAAAAAAAAAAAACAACTTTATTTTGCCGCCCAGTCTATTGTGTTTCTTTGTTTTGAAAATAGTTTGGGGAAGCAGATGGTCGGTTTTGCCTTTTGATAATAAGTCCGAGTATCCTCGGAAATTATCTTCTGCATGAATACTTTCGTGAAATTTTCACCTGTTGTAGCTGTAAATGTCACCATGGTTTGGAAGCTCTCTGTACATATCAGAAATCATCGCCTTTAAAAAGACAAATAAGATGCAGAACAAATAGGATGGCTGAACAACCACCAGAGAAGGGAATCATCCTTTAGTTTCACTTAAAAGAATGATGCTGATAGAACTCTTGTGACTGCCTGTTCTCCGGTTATATTATTTTTCTTAACTGCGAATTAGGACAAATAATCAAATTTATGATGTATGCTAGATGCCCAGGTCCCTTGCAGCCTGGCTGAAAATGTATGATTCTGTAATAATGCATCACAGAAATGGTGTTTGCTAAGTAACTCTTAAGTACTAGATGTGCACATAGCAACTGCAGTCATTTTGCAGATGGTTAACATCCAGGGATTTTTTAACATCATTGCTACAGTATGTTCCAATGGGAAAGGGCCAAGTCATCCAACTCTGATTTAAATCCTTACTGCAGAAGACAGAAGCACAACTAGGTCATTTTTAATATGTTCTGGCTGGCTTTTGGAAGATAAATGCAGAATAAATTCACAAATATGAATTTTAATATCAATGTAAAAACAATTTCCCTGAGGTTTTGCTTCCTGTTCTACATGTAATTCAGTGCTTCTAGATTAAATCTTTTAGTCACACATAGTAAAATTACCTGCCAACTTTCTCATATTAGCATTAAGATTTTTTTACATTAATCAGCATTTTGTAATGTACTATATATATATATGATCTGGTTTTGTTAGTCTGTTAATATAATACTATTAATTTCCATTTAATTCTTCCAATTTATAATATTATCTTGCAGCCTTATAAATAGATTTTGAAGTTACTGGGGTTTTTCTATGTTTTTTCTTGACGTTTACAAACACTTTATAAAGAGGGAGAGGAGGGAACTAGGAGGAAGGGGAAGCTAATTTTCTAAAGAAATCATTCTTTGTTAAAAGACTGTCTTGTCTTCCCTCTTAATTTAAAAACTCAAACAGAATGTAATACACAATTTAGTTCTTAATAGAAGTTAGTGAATGTACACGAAATAAATATTGTTTACAGTATTCATTGTGTTCCTTTTAAAAAAACTTGTTCCAGTGTTAAAGGCTGCTTTTTAAAATTAATTTTTTTGTATCATTGAATGGTTTATAAAATATTTTAAATACATTATTTTATTTTACTTATGTTATTCTCTAATTCTTGGATAGAATGAAACTCTAATCCCAGGCATTTTGATTTTTTTTTTTTAATTGCACTGATATTTAAAAGGTGTATAATTGACTCTAGGCAACAGCCAATAACTTCCTCCCCACTTCCCTTTATTTGTGTGTGTAATTAGTGGAAGTGGAATGGCTGTAAGCTTTGAAGAGTAACTCATCTCAAGTGATCTCTGTAATCCTCAAATCTTAAAACAGAATATATTTAGGACACTGAACTATTTCTGTTTTTCTATCTCTGTTTGATTCTCAGTTTCTCCAGAGTTAAAGTTAAGAGATGAAGTAAATTTTGTCTAAGGGACTTATAGCTCTAAAATTTCATATAGCATATCTTAGTACAACATTTTATCCCAGTTTCTTTTCAATTTGCTTTATGTTTAAGAAATGGATCTTTTTAGAGTCAAGTATACTTATCTCAGACCTGTTATTTTAATATGTTTTTAGTTGTGAAATTCAGCCATAGCTCTCAGTTCAAAAACCTCTCTAGTTGAAGAGATCAGCATTTGACTCCATATCATAATGTGTTACTAGAAAGCTCCTGTACTTAGGCAACATTCTTTATTGCAGTTTCACTGCCTTGGTATCACACAATTTGGAAACCTGAGCATTATACAAATAAAGACTCCAACTCTCGCAGGAAGGAAATATTTGACTGAAATGGTTAAAATTTAAAAGCTTCATCAGCATGGGAACTATACTTAATTAGAATTTTTGAGGTAGTGATCAATATTTTAAGACAAATACACAGAACATCTGAGTGATATGGGATGAGGCTTGATCAATTATTTTTACCCCAGCTTTTTAGAGTACTGCTGTTGTCTTAAGCACTTAAAACCATCATTAGCCCAAAAGATTACAGCTTGTTTTTCCTGGCTTGGCATAAAGTGAATTATTTTATTTTGTGAGTGTTTAAGAGGTGGGCAGGGAAGCACAAAGCAGAACTCCTCGGCCAGTGATCCTAGATCTTATGAGATATTAGGATTATGTATTTTGAGCCTGAAAAGATTTTAGAAGTCCTCTAACCGAATTCCCTCCATGTACTGATGAAGAAATGGAGGCCTCAAAAGACCCAAGGTTATGAGAATCAAAGCTCTAGAACTGGAAGACACCTCTGAAGCTGTTGAGTACACTTCTAGCCCCTTTTATGGATAGGAAAACAGATCTAAGGTCACACCTTGGTAATAAGTTCAAATTGAGTTTTGAATCCTGGTCCTTTAGTGTTCTTCTTCCTGTCCTATATTTCCACTCTCCTCCAGCTTCTGGGATGCAGGTTTCAGGATTTTAGTCTTCTCTGGCAATAAGTAAGTGATAAAAGTTTCATGGCAGTCTTGAAAGCAGGACTCACATGTGGCTGATATCTTACCCTCTTTAATAAAAGGATCTACAAAACTGAAATCATGCTATAGCTGTTCATGTCATACACTTTCACTTTTGGAAGATTCTGGCCTTCTTTCTTTTTATTTATTTAGACTATCATGGCATTCCTAGGGTCAATGTTAGGATGAGGGAAGCTTTCTGGGAGAAGTGGCTCTCTCAGAAGGTATAGAAAGCTGACACTGGAATCTGTGATTCAGAAAAGCAAATAGAAAATTGCCATTTTCTACAATCTCTGCTGTGTGTATAATCCCAGTTTTTTTTTGCCTTAAGTTACTCTTAAGACTTTACCTTCTGGTGTGTGTGTGTGTGTGTGTGTGTGTGTGTGTGTGTGTGTGTGTGTGTGTGTGTGTGTGTCTACACACACATATACACACACATTTATTTCCTGGCTAGACTGAGAAAAATTGTTTTTTTAAGAATATCAGAGAAGCTACCTGAAAAGTGCTGCCTCGATTAAATTCTAGCGTTTTCCTTGACTAGGGTCAGAAGCTCAGCACTTGGCTTAACTACAGGGAAAGGGATGCCAAGAAGAAATGGAATTGACTTGCTCCAAAATTTTGCAAAATAGGAAATAGAAACACTTCTTATCATGACATATTTTATTAGAAAAGTTTAGTTTTTGTGACATTTTCTATAATAATTTTAAACCAAGATTTATGCATTCAACTTTTTATAGTTTTAAGCTTATAAAATGAGAAAATATAATTGCCATTAAATTAAATAAGATTTACTTTATTGATTTATCATTAGTAATACTTATAAAAATTTTTCTCTCAGCATCTATCTGTTGTTGTTTAATCCTTAAAGTAGTTTATCTCTATGATTAGATCCTTGAAAAACAGGAAAAAAATAAAAAGAGATAGAATTTCCATCTCTTATTTGAGGGACACTGAGGTTAAGCATAAAATTGCTAAGTATGTAAGGCCTTATCCTAGAACTAGGCTTTTTAGAAATTTAATATAATCTTTCTCATTCCTGTGCCTTGGACTTCAGGGACTCCTGCCTCTCTCTATTCCTCTCTCCTTCCCTCTTTCTGTGGCTCTTGCTCTTTCTTCTCCCTTCCCTTCCTTATAATCTAATGTTTGGGGCCAGTCCCCCTTCTCCCCTAACTCTTTTTTAGAAGTTGGAAGAGTATAATATCCCAGGGACAGATTTTTGGAAAATGAGTTAGAAATAGTGAGAGAACAAGAAAGCATTTAAGGGGGAAATTGGGCCTATAAGTTAATTAGCAAGTTTGTGAAACCTGCCCTATTACAGAGTGAACAAGAGCTGGACTTTGGAGGAGAAAGGAAAGAATTTCAGCAGTCAAATGTAGAAGAGGCTGCACAAAGCATGGAGAAGGGGAGCCAGGATGGAATCTGCATCTGATAAGCCAGTTTATTCCAAAGTACTCAAAAAGATATAATCTGAAATTGGCTAGAACAGTGTTTAGTAGCCACTTGGAGGAGGGTGTGGAACGACTCAGATAAGAAAGTATATTTTATCTAATAGGTATTGGGAGATAATCTGCATTATACAATTTGGGATGAATGTTCCTAAAAAGTTATCTATTCTCTTTTGTGTGTGTGTGTTTTAAACAAAGTGACTTTTCTATCCTGCGAATTTATATTTCTAATAATTTGGTGTCTGCTATTTAAAATACATGCTATACTATAGATCCCTTTTTTTTCACTTTCAAAAGTATCTAGTAACTACACCTTCCCATACAGGATGAAATTGAACTTGGTTGTGGTTTTTTGTTTTTTCCAGTCCATTTACAAAGCCAGTACTTTTCTAGCTGGGGGGAAAAGAAAGAAACTTTAAGCTGAGCTCTGATTCAGTCTCCCATATCCATCCCAACTCCAGCGACACCCCTCTTCCACCCATTTTAGATCAGCTAAATGGAACTGGACCATGCTGACTGTCCCATATTGCTTTTTTTATGATGGAAATCTTTAAATTCTACTTTGTTCTGTTTTTAAAATCATCATTAAGACTATTTATGGCCAAACTGATTCATTTAAATATAACTTGGGTGGGTTAAACTTTTACAAACATTTCAAAATTCAGAATATATGGATTAATCATCAGTATCCAGTAATTTTCAAATTTTACATCAACATTGACAAAAGTAGCATATGTCTTTGAGATTTTTTTTGGATGGGCCCTATCTAGTACAACACCCTAATCTGTGTGTGAGAACTCATGGAGACAGTGTATATAAAAATGCTTTGTCAACTTTATAAAGTACTACAATATGCATATGTAACAACAATATTATAATTCATTGCCAAAAGTCATTTTTATCCCCTCTGTTAGGGATGAGAATGATGGAAACCTTTTCATTCAAAATTACATTTATCCTGTTGTAGTTACCATAAAGATGAAGATTACAAAAAGATCTGTTTTAGGTTACCTCTAAAGATGTCACAGCTTTTATGTTGATTATAGTTTTGTTCAGAGAGAAAAGTACCTCATTGTTTTTAGGTACTTGTGAAATAGATGAGCACATAGGTGATATGGCATGAGAGTTTTTGTGGGAGATTCGGCTTTATGTGAACCAATGGAATGAACACCTACAGGGCTTTGCTCCTTATGGAACATACATACAGTCTTTGCAGTGTTAGGCTGCACTATGAAAATGGTGATGGTTAGGATAACTCAAAATTGAAAATTCTCAGCGTCTTGCCTTTTTTACTTTTGGAAAATAAATAGCAAAATCTGTTTTCAGCATTGTTAGATTTGTGAACTGCTTCAGGAATTGCTTGCCTTGGTGACTCACTAGCTCTTTTTAGGAGATTTCTAGAGCCATCTTTCTTTTTGTAAAACTGGCAGAGTTGAGGGAGTAACTGCCCAATAGTGCTTTTTAAAGCTTTGCTTAATTTGTCCTGTAATTGCCCAGGAAATACTTACAGATCTCCATTTGTTTGGGAATACTTTTAAGTCAAAATATATCTTTTAAGTCCATTTAACTGCATTTGGATTAATGCCACAGATATTAAACTTGTGCATTCTAAGCAAGATGGCCTTAATATGTCCAGAAACTGAAATCTAACAAGAATCAGTCTTCTCTCTGCCAGGGAAGAGTTAATAGTGGCGTAGTACATCCTCTGACACAGGTCCATATTGGTTTGTTTGTTTTTTGTTTGGTCTTGCAAGGTGACTTGGGTTAAGTGACTTACCCAGGATCACACAACTAGGAAGTGTTAAATGTCTGATACCAGACTTGAACTCAGGGCTGGTACTCTATCCCCTGCACCATCTAACTGCCCCTATAGATCCACATTCGGATGTCTGGTCTCAGATCTCTGCTTTGAGGCTCTTGCTAGAGAATCAGACTCTCTGCTCCCTCTAGGGCCCTAGACTTCAGAGAGGGCTGCTCTGGTGGTTTCTTCTTTTGCTGCTTCCCTACACTTTTGGCTTCTTTGACAAGATTTCTTTGCCCCTCTTTCCAGGAAAAACCAAGTTGGATAACAGATTGTTTTATAAGCTAAGACAATTTTTAATTTGACATTTATGTCAATTTAAAAAAAAATTAACCATGTACACTTTTAAAATAATAATAGGTTTTTATTTTTTTCAAACTATATGCAAAGATAGTTTTCCACATTCACCTTTGCAAAACCTTGTGTTCCAAATTTTTCTCCATCCTTCCTCTCCCCATACAGCAAGTAATCCAATATAAGTTAAACATGTATAATTCTTCTAAACATATTTCCACATTTATCATGATACACAAGAAAATTCAAATAAAAAGGGAATGTATGAGAAAGAAAAACACAAGCAAACAATAACCACAAAAAATGTAAAAATACTACACTTTGATCCACATTCAGTCCCTATAATCTTCTCTCTGGATACAGATGACTCTTTCTCTTACAAGTCTTTTGGAATTGCCCTGAATTATTTCATTGTTGAAAAGAGTCAAATCCATCACAGATGATCATCACATAATCTTCTTCTTGCTGTGCACAATGGTCTCTTGGTTCTACTCACTTCCCTCAGCATTAGTACACGTTAAGTCTCTCTAGACTTTTCTGAAGCCAATTGTTTCTTATAGAACAATATCATTTCATTACATACATATATCATAACTTATTCAGTCATTCCCCAACTGATCCACTCACTTTTCAGTTCCTTGCTAGTACAAAAAAGGTTGCTACAAACATTTTTTCACATGTGGGTTCTCTTTCCTTTTTATCTATGTACATTTTTTTTTTTAAAGAAAGTACTTTTTTTTTTCTTTTTTCCTTTTTCTTTTATTAAAGCTTTTTATTTACAAAACATATGCATGGGTAATTTTTCAACATTGACCCTTGCAAAACCTTCTGTTTCAAATTTTCCCTCCTTACCTCCACCCCCTCCTCTAGATAGCAGGTAGTCCAATACATGTTAAATATGTTTTTTAAAAAATGTTAAATCCTATCTATCTATCTATCTATCTATCTATATATATATATACACACACACACACATACACACACACACACACACACACACATAGTTTATAGCTATCTTGCTGCACAAGAAAAATTGGATAAAGGAAAAAAAACTGAGAAAGAAAACAAAATGCAAGCAAACAACAACAGAAAGTGTGAAAATACAATGTTGGGGGTACACACTCAGTTCCCACAGTCCTCTCTCTGGGTGTAGATGGCTCTCTTCATCACTGAACAATTGGAACTGGTTTGAATCATCTCACTGGTGAGGAAAGCCAGGTCCATCAGAATTGATTATCTGTAGTTTTGTTGCGGTGTTTACACTGGTTCTGCTCATTTCACTTAGCATCAGTTCATGTAAGTCTCTCCAGGCCTTTCTGAAATCATCCTGCTGATCATTTCTTACAGAACAATAATATTCCATAACATTCATACACACAATTTATTCAGCCATTCTCCAATTGGGGGGCATCCATTCATTTCCAGTAAGAAAGTACTTTTAAAAATTCTTTTTTACTCAATATAAATCCTTAAGATTTTAGTGTAGTGAATACAGAAAATTACAAATTCATTATAGCCAGAGATTTTTCTTCAGGACTTGAATTTTATTTTTCTGGTATTGGGTAAAATTTCTAATCATTACTTTTCAGCAGACTGATTTGTAAAGTTGTGATATATATCATTATTTCAATCAAAGCAAGAGTTTTCCATTCCTCAAAACATTAATTCTGTGGAGGTGCTAAGCCTTTTCCTTCCAGATGTGGGCATCCCTTGGCCCAGAGAGGATAGCCCCTCTTTGCCCATCCACTAAAGTGAGTTGTAAATTGTTTCAAATCCTATTCCTCAAACAGACAATATGTTTAGCCAAGATAACAGAAAGACATACTTAAATTATTGTCATTAGAAGGACTAGAATTTTCTTTGACTTCAGAAAGTAAAATTAGAAGCAGTGGGGTGAAGACAAATTTTGGCTCAATATAAGGAAATAGATGCCCTAATAATTAGAGTTATTCAAAAATTGGGACTGAAGAGTTTCAAGTTGAGTTATGAAATAAAAAGCAAATTGCATGGGCTTAAATAAATCAGTGAACAAGTCTTTATTAAATGCTTTTGAGCCAGACATTTCTAAGTGCTAGGGATGCAAATAAAAGCAAAAAGTAATCTCTATCCCTCAGGAATATGAAGAAAGGAAGCACAAAGAGTATAGGCCACTTCTTTAAGATTAGCTGAGAAAAAATAGGAAATAGAGGACAATAAACATTTACTATCTTTGGGAACACAAATTCCATTTAGAAATTAAATTTTGTCTATTGCATATGCATTCGAAACCCAGACGGGTCACTTTCTGTGGTAAACATATCCTAGAAATGCAATTTCCAACTTCTTCAACTGTTGTGAAGAAATTCTAGTATGCTTCAAAGTAATAAATGTATGTAAGAAAATTCTTAAAATAGAAATCTGAATGGATGAACAGTTTTGTAGCCTCTAACAAATCCTTCAGTTATCCCTTTATTATTTTGGACAACTATGATGTGTGAGACTGGGGATTCATTCTTGGTGCCAGTGTACAGTCATCAGACTTTATGTTCTAGAAAAGCAGGAGTATCATTCATGATTTCTATCTCAAAAGATTAGGCAAAGCCCTCTACACATTTCTAAGGTGGTTGTTGGGATTTTGTTTGTTTGTTTGTTTGTTTTTTCCCTATTTCCAATAATGGATTTGTCCTATATGTAATTAAGTAAAATTTTACTTTAAATAAGGGATAAATTACTACTTGTTTGGGACATGAAACGCATCTTATGCCTGAACGCCAGCCCCACATCCTTACTTGCCTGCTGAATGTCCAAACCTTATGTCTTATAGGCATCTCAAACTTAGTGTGTCTATTTTTAGACATTATTTTCCCTTCCAAACCCATCTCACCTCTAGACCTGTTTCCATTCAAAGGTTCTCTATAGAATATATACAGGTACTAAACTTGAAATCTTGATTTCATTCGGTTTTCCCCTTTATATCTTCCCCTCAATTTCCATGTGCAGTCAGATGTAAGGTCTGGTCAAGCCTATTTTCACAACATATCCTGTCTATATACCTTTTTCTGTAACCTTAAGCCAACATCCTGGGCAGACCCTCATCACTTCTTGCCTAGATTGTTGCAGTAATCTAATTGGATTCCCCACTGTTCTGTTCTAAAAACAAAAAAAGAAAATCGAAAACCTCCGGACTGAGCAAATTGACTTCTGTAACTCCAGTTTGGCATTCCCCTCCTCTCCCCATACATCCTTTTTCAGCCTATAATAAACATGAACTTGGCCATTTTACACACCTACCTCTCTCTATTCCCCCCCCCCCAAAAAAAAAAATGAATGAATAAAATAACTTCATCTGTTGCTGCTTGCCTCTGGTATGTCTTCCAGGAATTTAAAGCCCTCCACAATCTGGCTGTGACCTACCATTCCAGGTTCTTTTTGTTTCTCCTCCATTCCTGCAATGCTCATCTCCACCACTAAGCTTCCTTTAATACCCAGTTTATATTGCACCTGTATGAGCCCTTTCCCACCACTAGGCCAGAGCCATCCCCTTCCAGTTACCTTCTAGCTACTTTTTTTTTTTTTTTTAAAGAGTAAAAAGTTTATTTAGCATCAACTGATGAACAACTACCAGGTGGCTAGTAACTCCCTCATCTACTCTTTATCAGTTTGTTTGTGTATGTCCCTAGGTATTTATATATTTTCTCTCCCATTCCAACTGTATAAATTCTACATGGCAGGAATTATTTTTATGTGTCTTTTAATGAATACATTTCCTGGTATATAATATAAGTGCTTCATTAATCTTTGTTGATATACTAATACACTCTATTGTGGTCAGGCTGCCCTATTAGCTGTTTCACATGAACAACATTCCATTCCCCACTCTCAGTTCCTGCTGGTTGAACATGCTCCCTTCAAAAAAAGATTTCACAAACCATTTCCTTCATGAGGCCTTTCCTGATTCTTCCTCCCCACAACTGATAGCACCATCTTTTCCATCTTGAAATTACTTTATATTACTTTATTTGTACAGTAGTAGATCCTTTTCTGAAACTGTGAGCTCCTTGAGGTTTGGACTTTGTCTTTGTAACCCTAGTCCTGTCCAAGCCCAAGCCTTATAGTCAGTATTTTTATTGAGGTGAGTGGAGTTTAGAGTGCATATGATTCTTCATCTATGAGAGTGGAATTGATGGACAAGGTGTTTAAAGTCATTGCTTCCTTCCAAGGTCCATACAAACTCATATCACACTCCAGGAATAGGTGAACTAGGAGTCTGATTTATACATTGGAAGTTTGTGCCTTGTGCAGAGTATTATATGGAGGTTAGTCCTTAAATGTTTTCTGAATGAATCAACAGAGTTCATTCTTCACTTTTAGATACAAGTAGATGTTTCTGAGCAGAACATTACACATCAATTTTAGTTTTTCAGTGGCATCTAGAAAGGCTATTTGGGAAGCAAAATTAAGTACTAGATCAGGAGTCACTAGAGATCTGGTTTTGTTTCCCAGCTCAGTCACTTAATGGTGTGATCTATGATTAGGTCATTCCAGTTCCCTGAACCTCATCTTCCTTATCTGTAAAATGGGAGTGATAATCTATGCAGTTGTTTATTTCAGAACTGTTGGAGGGATTAAAATGAGTTAATATCTAATTCTGTTCCTTTCATTTTCTTTCATTCAGAGATGAATATATTAATACTATTGTAGATAAGCAACTTTCAATTTAACAGTTAAATTCTAAACTGTTAGGATTACTAAGTGAGAGTGATCCGGCAGCTTCTAGAGACAACAGCACGTTACACTAAACTATAGGATTATTGAATATGTGCAAAGTGCATCTATAAAAAGAAATTAGAGAAAGCATTTCAAAATAATATAAACAGTGTTTAAACTGCATTTATGAGAAATAACTATACATGAGTGACAGTGCTTTTGAGTTGCAATTAGCATTTTGGGTCTATCTTTTTGTCTTCACTAAACCCATTTTGATATTTTTAGTGAAATTTACTCTTCCTGAATTTCTGCTACTTTCTTCAACTCTTCACATCTCAGCCACCTAAATGTATTCCTGGCCAAATTGGCCAGGTATTCTCCTAACTAAGCAAGTCCCCTGTACTGGACAAATGCCTGGAGTATTTAGGGCCACAAATAAACAATCTAGCCATCAAATGAATATGGACTAATATCAGCTCAGTCTTTGCCTGAGACTATATGATTTCATGTCTGTGATCTGCCTCTTTAGTGCTTGCAATGACAGAGTTGCGATGCACATGATGAGCAAAAATCAAACAGCTGTGGTTTCAAAGACTACATATATTGTGGCAAAAATAAGTAGAATAAATAGGTGGTATTAGAGAGGAGGAGTTACTAACAACTAGGGGGATAGGGATGATTAGTTTAATTGCATGATGAAATTTGAAGGAAACAAGAGATTCCTAGAGGCAAAAAAAGAAGGGGAAAGCATTTCTGGACTGTGGGATAGCCTGCAAAGGAATTGTATAGTATGTCATGTCTAAGCTGGTCTTTTACCCTGGTCAGCCTGCATAATACTAGAAGATGAATGATGTAGATACTGAGGATGAAAATAAGGTGGAGTTTGATTATAGAGGGCTTTCAAAACCAAATAGAAGGGATTATGTTGAATCCTCATGACCCTAAGGAGTATTTTGCAGCCACAGTTAGAATAGGAAGTCAGCTCCTCTACAGTGTCCACTCGAGAACCACCTTGGGCTTCATTATGTGACTAATCACCACATTACTTCTTTAGCACTGTTTGGGTACCCCTCCCTTTCAGACCCTTCACATCCTTTCTAATGGAAGCTTCTTGAGAGCAGGAACCCTTTTACTTGTTTCTGTTTGCCTCTCAGGTCCTTCTTTGGCGGACACAAAGCAATTACTTAATAAATGCTTTCTCTGTCTTTTGATCTAAAACTCAGGCTTTTAACTTGAGTTCTTTATTTTGATAACACTGTTTTCTTTGTAATCCTAGTTATTTGATGCATTTAAAAAGATTACTTTGAGTGAGTCTTCTTCATCAAACTGCCTAAGGGATCAATCCATGAAACTAGATTAAAAATCCTTGATCTAAAGATAATAAGAACCATTGACTTTGAATTAGGGGAATGATGCCAGAAGTTAGGAAAACTACTTTGAAGTCTGTGATGGCTCTGGGGGAGCAGAGGTGCCTCAAGGCAGGAAGACAAATTTTGGAGGCTGCTGCTGTAATCAGTCCAGAAGTGCTGAGGCCCTAAGATTTGATGGTGTCCCAGGTGAATAGAGAGAAGGGAACCAATGTGAACAATCCTGTGAAGGGAGGAACTAGACCAGGACTCATCTGTCACAGATCTTTTGCATTCTTGTTACCTTTGTCATTGCATGTAAGAACCCAAGGTTACTGCTAGACCATGAGGAGGCTTGAAGCATCCCCTAGAGAGCTACCTAAGTAACTGACACTAACTTTATAAAATTTTTAGTCAGCTGAGACAGTTCTTGATGTGTTTTGCAAAGAGTAGCAATTAACATTAGCAACATTCTCACACAATGTTTTCCATTTCAGCAAACTTTTATATAAAGCAAGGCTGTTGATACAAAATAAAAGAATTATAGTCCAATCCCACCACAAATGTATCATCTAAAAGGGAAGGTATACATTGCATATCAATATGATAGAAAAATCAAGATAATATGTTCTAGAAAAATGTGAAGAGGAAGAGATCTTTTTTCAGCTAGTGAGGATCAAGAAAGGCTCCATGGAGAAGATGGAAAGCTGAGCTGAGCCTTGAAGAGACTATGTTTCAGGTTTTCCCTACATAGCAGAGGACAATCTAAGACAATCTAGTTAGTGTACATGAAGTTGATCAATAAGTCAGCAATAAGAAAGCAAATAGTGCTTTCTATGTGGCAGGTACTATGCTAGGGATACAAAAAAAAGGGGGGAAAATTTAGTCCCTGCCCTCAAAGAGTGAACATTTTAATAAGAGAGACTATGTGTAACTAACAGTGTAAATAACATAAGATTTACAGAGAATAGATAGAAGTTGATCTCAAAGAATCCTATTAGATAAGACAGATAGGAAAAATGGATTAGAATGGATTGTAGAGTAATTTAAATATCAGGAAAAACAATTTATATATTTTTTCTTTAGTTAGTGACTATAATCATTCATGAATCAAGAATAGTGTCTGGGGAAAATGTTTACTTATGAATATGGCTATTCTTCACACATGTAGATTTCATCATGCTTTGAATAAAGCCCTCTACAGGTGAAAATTATTAAGGATAAACTGAAAAATGAAGTGATAGAAATAATATTCACATATTACAGATGAGGAAACTGAGGATCAGAAAAGATAAAAGATTTGCATGTCAGTATCAGAGCTGGGATCCAAAGTCAAATCTTATTTCTCCAGCTCTGTCATCTCTGTGCAGACCTTTTAGGATCTCAAGAGTGTATTCTGTCACTTAAATCGTCCATCTGTCCTCTCATTCTCATGAAATAACTGACCCAACTTCTTTTCAGTCATCCTTATCTTGTTGTTTTATTTATAATGATGGAGTCAGTGCTGATAAACTTAATTTCCTGAATTTAGTATATCAACCTGCTAGACATTAAAATACCTACAGATTAATATCAATAAATTGCTTTGAGACTTAAGTTTTTTTTTTTTTTTTTTTTTTTTTTTTTTTTTTAGCAATTCCTTTCCTGTTCTACCATTGTTAATTGTGAAGATAGGAGAGTTAGGTGTGGTCAAGGGCTATTTTATATTTTTTCTTTGTGTGTTGCAGTAGACAAAAAATTACCTGGTGGCCAGGCTTCTGATGAGGAGATTCTTTAGGTTTAGTTGAGGAAGCTGTTAGTAGACATAGTCTGGAATTAGACGTTCCAGTGCTGAGAGGCTTCCTAGCCTAGTAGGACACACCAGAATTTCTCACTCTTATTGCCTTTAAAAAGTTAAGGCCCTCTTGATGCCAAGATGAGGCATCAGGAGATGATTTCAATGAATGATATGTTGTGTGTAGGTTTTTTTAATTTTGGGGGTAACTTCTCTAAACATTGTATTCCTATTTTTAAGTATGTTAAATAATTCTGCGTGTTTAAAATTTTAATTGTAGCCTTTGTGGCAAAGGTTTTAATAATTTCCAGATAATTAATTTACATTTTCCTTGGTTGAATTACAGGATTTTAATAGTTGGTCTTTCAAATTGTATTTATTTGCAAAGGGAAAGCAAAGCCATTGCTCCCTGATAACTTTTTTTTTTTTTTTTTGGCCAGGAATGAGGGGGAGAGGTGGGATAGCTGGGATAGGTATCTTTTATAGTGCACTGAGAGTCAGCCTCTGATTCAGGAAGATATGGCAGGATTCAAATCTCTGGCTGAGTGATTGTGGGGAAGTTGATTAACCTCTCAATGCCAGGGTCACTCTTGGAGATTAAGTGTCTACTATGTGACAAGCACTTTAAGCCAGTGTTTATTGAACTGAATTGTACTGTTCTTTCTAGGTGTGTGTGTTGTTTTTTTTTTCCCAACTCCCAGCCATGTATCTACGTAGTGATTGTTGTACAAAACTTTGTTACAAATAATCAGCTTTTTATTAGAACTGAATATTTGTACTCAGAATAAAATTAGTTTCTTGATTTATCCAGTTGAAAATCAAACTGTACAGTGAAATATATGGAGAAATTTAAAGCCCTTTAGTAGTCTTTAAATAACATAACCCTGAAGAGTTTGATATAAATTGAGTTTTTTTTAAAAATTGGATCATACTTTCTAATTTTCAAGTGGCAAGAGTTTTTAAATTTTACCATTGTTTCCAAGTTTCTGCGGCATGGATTTAGTTCCTTCCCCTTTCCTCTTTCAATTCTTTGGTCCAAATGAAAGATCATTAAGCATCTTCAAGCAAAGTATCAGGGGAGGATATTAATGAAAGGATACCCTCTATGTATTGAAAAAAAATTAAGAGTAAATACTTAAGCCTCCATTTGTTTTTAAGTTATTTTGTTGCATATTAGATTTTCCAATAGTGGGGCAAACTTGCAGTTTAGATTTCTCCTGTGTACTCAAAGGATTGTACCTTCCTGGAAGGAGATGGGGGGAAAAGGTGGATTTCATAGTGGTAAGGTATAAGATTTAAGTGGCAAAGTGTAAGTCACATAATTATGACTTTAATTGGCTCTCCAACAGTTTTTTGCTAATTATCAAGTTCTAGACCAACCTCTTTTTGATGACCATATTTGATTTTGAAGACTAGAATTTTTCATTGTCATAAGAAAACAAGAAGACTTCTGTGTCCAACAAGGGAATATGGGAAAAAGAAGTTATTCTTCTAAGAAATATAAAAGTAATAGCCATTTTCTGGAGTATTGGTTTGCTTCCTTGAGCAGGGTGGATGGACCTCATGTCCTTGACCTTGCCTTTCTTCTAAGCATGACAATTTGAGCTTTCTGTTTCTAATATCATATAGCTAGAAGTTTAGCAGAGTACATAGTACATGCCACCACTGAGATTATAAAATTACAATCACAAATTCTTACAAAATAAGAAAAATGGTAGACTCTTCTTCTTCTAAAAAACTATACAGGGCTTCTTCCTAGTGTCTTATTTCTGCTGTGATCTGAAGACATTTGAAGCCTTTAATAATCATTTTCTTAGATCCTTCCTGTTGAGATATTTGGGCATTTTTAGAGCACTTTGTAAACATTCCTTTTCTGGAGGATCAGTAGACTATAGGTTCAGTACATAATCTAAGAATTATTCCAATTTACCCAGACTAGTTATGTTTTGTTTAAGGTTGTATACCTTTTATACCATATATAAATATATAAACTACTAAATGGGTGAGTGGTTCAGTTTGGGGTTCAATTATTCAAGTATGATCATTGAAATTAAAGTCCAATTTAAATAACTAGAATACCTAATGCATAATATAAATAATTGAGGTTTCATTTTGCCTTAAAATTGATTGAGTGCAATTTGAATATCCATTGGATTTTAAAAATACATATATTTTGTCCATTGTAACCATATTTTCAGAATAGTTTAACTTCAACTCCCTTCAGTTCAGAGAATCACACATTTTTTGATCAGAAGAGAACTTAGGGAGATCACCTAGTCCAACCCTTTACTTTTACAGATAAGGAAACTGTGGCCCACAAGGGTTAAGGAACTTGTCCAAGATCATACACTCAGTTGCAGAGGAAGGAGTTAAGCTACAATCTTCTGATGCCAGATCTAGTGCTTCTTCCACTGTGTCATGCTTCCTTCCATATTGAATTCAGTTTGCTGTTTATTAAAGGTCTACATTGTGTAGTTCATTGTCCTGCGTCCTGGGAATACAACCTACTTGATATTCCTCATACATGACATTCCATCTCCTATCTTTGAGTTTTTGAACAGTTTATTTACCCATGCTTACAATTCATTTTTCCTTACCTCTGCTTCTTAAGAACTCCTAGCTTCCTTGAATCTCAACTTCTATCTATCTTGCCTCTTCTGATTCCTTAGTTGTTAAGATCTTCCCTCCCATATTATTTTGGTATACTTTGTATATAGAGTTTATTTTCCTGTGTAACCCTCAGTGGATTTTTAAAAAAAATTAATCTTTGTATATAAAACAGTGGCCAACACATATACACTAGATTAGTACAAGCTTGATGGATGAATGAATTAAAGGACTTGGGAGAGTTAACCTGGGATCCGTGAAGAGATTTCAGAGTCAAGGATATTGCAGGGGGAAAAAAGCTGTTGTTAACTAACCTCTACTTAGAATTCAGCATTTCTTTAAATATTAAATTTTAGACTAGAAACATAAGCTTTTAAGTTTGCCAAGGATATGCATGACACCAAAAAAAAGTGACAAACCCCCTCGTCCATCCCAATTTTTGGAGATAACCAGACTTAAACTAAAAAGTCCATGGCGCAGTTAGTATCAATACAGTTAATAGCAAGTGGTAGGAGACTAAGTAAGGAAATGGCAACTAAAAGGAGAGCTTTAAAACTGAACCATATTGGTTTTCTGAAAGGAAGATAAAATAAAAGTTAAATTTTGTCCCATAACAGATTTTTTAATCAAAGCTCTAAATGCTCTCTGAAGAGCCTTCCCAAAACAAACTTTTTGCCATATCCTACATAGATATTAGGTTAATATGAACACCTTTGGCTGTCTCGAAGGGAGAAGGATTGGAAAAGAAAGTTTCCAAAGCGTTGAAATGAATATCATAAACATGGCATATCTAGGTTATACTGTAACACATGTAAAATGTATGAGATTGCCTGTCGTCTAGGGGAGGGAGTAGAAGGAGGGAGGGGAAAATCTGGAAAAATGAATAAGGGATAATGTTATTAAAAAATTACTCATGCATATATACTGTCAAAAATTTATAATTATAAAATTAATATAAAAAACCATGGATTTAGAGAGCATACTTTTTAATACTTTATTATGGTGATTGGGGGCAGGAGTGGTATTAATATTAATCTTTTAAAGTGATAAATTAGTCTTTTAAAGTGACAAAATATGTCACTTAATATGAAGTTCCCATTTTCCAGATAGCAAAATTGAAAGCTCATAGAGATTAAGTAAGTAGCCTGTCTACAGTCACCTTAACCTGTAAGAGTCATTTGGGATTGGAATTTGTTTTCTGACTTCTAGGCTGTTGTTCTTTGATCAGGCCTTACTACTTTGTTATGAGTTGACAATGTGTATGATCAGCACTAGCTGAGCCATCTCCCCTCTTTTCCTCCCCAACTAGATTCCTATTATTAATCTGGTGTCTGGTTCCTACTATAGTAATGTTCTTTCTCCTTAGAAATTGTTTGCAGTATCAAGGAAGGCAGAGAGAAATCTGAAAGGTGAAAGTAAAAGAGGGCAGCATGTGCTGGGTTTTGGAGACCATGTGTGGAAATGCAAGGAGGCAAAAGATGATATATATCAAGTTCTGGAAATGTCTGCTAGTTCAGCTTGTCTGTAAAGGGAGTGATAGGAAATGAGGCTAAGAAGAAGGCTTCAGGAGAGGGCTTTCTGTTAGGAATATTTATTGTATGTTTTCCTATGGACATATCGGTACCACTCAAGGTTCTTGAGCAAAGGAGTAACATGGTCAGACTTGTACTTTAGAACAATTATTTTGGCAGCAATTTGGAATTTTTAGGAGGAGCCAAACCTAGGGAAACCAATTGGGCAGCTAGCTTACTCATCCAGGGGGCAAATGGCAAGGTTTTGATCAGATAGAGTCAACACAAGACTTGTGATAAAATATTAGAGTTGGTGAAGAAGAAAGAGGCGGTAATAACTTTAAGGTTGTGAACCTAGGTGATTGAAGGGATGGTGATATCCATGAGTTTTCAACTGGGAGATGCCAACTTTGAGCAGCACATAACTAAATGTTACTTTAGATCTTTAGAGACTTCTCTCTTTTAATTAACTTCTAGATTTTCCCTCTTTCCTCTTCCTAATGCACATATCCACCAGAAGTTAAGATGAAGTATCCAGATTAATATTTCTCTTGATATCTATCTTTAAATCAGTTTCAGTTATGAGTTGAGGTGGTAAAGGCCTTTGTATCTACCTATTTGACACTTTCTGAGAAGTAACAGATGTGTTTATTCTCATTAATTCTTCCGGTTTGTGGTTTATTGCATCACATCGGAACAGATTCTTATACTTCAAGAGCTTTTGAGAAATGAAAACTGGCTTAGTCAGTTTAGTTTGCTCGAGGTAAACGTGACATGTCTGGACCAGACTCTTGTACAATTATCTTCTGCTAAATGAGGTTTCTTTGTATATAAAACTGTTTTCTCTAGGAAAAAAAAAAAAAAAAAAAAAGGTGTTCAGAGCTTCCTTGGCTTCTCTTTAAGCTAGGAAAGGAGCCCTGTTTTCTTCACTTTTTCCATGCACTTGACTTGAGAATTCTTTTATTGAAGAATGTCAGCCCTTGGGAGTAAGTAAGTAATTAGAATGGCTTCATAACAAAGCTGTGTGGAAGTTATGAACCTGAGAACTTAATTCCTTGTAAAATTGGTATTTAGAGCTTTCTGAACTTGCTACCTCCCATCCCCACACACATTTCCAGTTTTCTCTAATACCTTACACCCAGCCCACATACTTTTCAGTCCAGTGACATTCCCTTCCTTTCTGCTCTTGAAAGGCTCTGGGCTTTTTCCCTGATTGGCTTCATGCATGGGATGCTCTTCCTCCTCATCTGTGCCTCCTGGCTTCCTCCAAATCCCAACTAACATCCCACCTTCTACGGAAAACTTTTTCCAATTCCTCTTAATTCTCGAATCTTCCCTATGCTGCTTACTTCCTATTTATCCTGTTTTACAGCCTGTTGGTAACAGTTTGCCCTGTTAGGCTGTGCATTCCTTGGGAGCTCACTATATATATATATATGCATGTATGTATGTATGTATATCACTAGTGTTTGACAGAAAGTAGAGATTGAATGAGTATTTATTGACTGGCTAGAGTACTTACAGGTTTGGGGGATGGAATCTTTCTGACTTGTCAGACCTACAGGGAGAAGCTCATTGTGGTTCAATGAAGAGTGCTAGATTTAGATTGAGAATTACCTGGATTGCATCCTAGCTCTGTTATTTATTAATTCTATCACCTTGCATAAGTCACTTAACCTTAGTGGGTCTCAATTTCCTCAAATGTAAAATGAGAGAATTGGGATTATTAAATGTACTAGATGATCTCTAAGGTCCCTTCCAGTTCTGTTGTCTATGTTCCTCTAGATTGTTGATGCAAAGTGAGACAGCCAGATTTATATTATTTAGAACTCTTTGGGATATTGTGTGTTTTGTGCACATATAATAGGAAGCAGCATTTTTCCTCTATGGAATGCTTAATGGAAATATAGATTAAGGTTCTTTGTTACACTTAGCTTCAACCCTGAATAACTATGTCCTCAAAAGTAGCTTTATTTCAATGTCTGGAAAAAACAAAAACAGACTGTTGATGGTAAAGTTGCTCTTAAAAAAACAAACAAACAAAAAAAAACTTTTACAAATGATTATATTCATTTATTATGTATTTTTGCCAGGAGAGAGAAATCTGGAAGGACTTTAGAGTAACTGTAAGGTGGACAAAAAAAAATGGACCTAGCTTTGCTTCAGCATCTTCGCCCTGGAAATTTGGGCAGGTAGCTAGCTTCCTCTCTGGATTTCAGTTTGTTTATTTTTAAAATGGGATTTAGAATTGGTCCCTCTCTCACTCTTATGAGTCCTTCTGAAGATTAAATGAGATAAAGTATATACAAGTATTTTATTATTTTTAAGATGCAAGTTTTAATTGTCTTAGATTCTAAAAACCATGTATTTCAGGGAGTTTTAAAAACAAAAAACCCCAAAACTTTATTACACATATTCTGTGTTGTCATTACCTGGCAGTGTGATCTTGGCAAAGTCACTTAACTTCTGGAAAACTTTGTCTTGGTTGAAGTAAACAAAGTCTAATAAGGTCAAGGTCCCTTTTACTTCTTGCATTTTGTGATGCTATGATCCTTGACCTTTTTCTTAGCAAAATAATACTTAATAAGCTAATATTTATTGTGTTTAATTTCTAAATGATGACTCAATATTCCACATACATTTATTAAGCACTTAATTATAAGCCTGGTGCTCTGAGCTTGAGGTAAATTCAAGCTTGAGTTTGATGACATCTGATTGTTCTGTCAGTATTATCCAATTTTTCTTCCCTATGCTTAGAGGGGAAGGGAGTGGGGTTGGACAAGATGGTTTTGGTGCAATTTTAGTAACACTGAAAATAGCTTTGATTGTTTGAATAGAAGCCCAGCCCCCGAGGTTAGCTGTTGCCTTTGATCTCTTAAGTTAGCCATTTTGTGATCTACTTTTAGGAGGAGTGTAGGATTTGTTTCTGGTAAACTGGTCTTTTCCCACCAAGACTTTCTAATACTAGAAGTTAGCTTTGCAGTAAGAAAGAGCTTCTCACCTTTGAAGTGAAAGCTGCATGTTTGCTTGTGTGGCCTATAGGCAGGCTTATTGAATGTTGGCTCCTAAGTGGTGCTCACTTTTTTTTTTAGCTCATTCTATTAAAGCCAACGCATAATGATATTTTGACTTCAGCTGTGCAGTACTCTTAATTATAAGACTAATTTTTAACAGTCTATCATCTATATATCTGAAAGAGCATTCTTCAAAAGTGCTCCCTGTAAACAACCATTGCATGTTAGTAACAGCAAGGCAGTCAAGGTTCACTCTCTGAAATTGACCTCAGAGGCACAAAATCAGCCTACGTGCCTTAGTGTGTAACATATATATTTAGTACTGTATTTTGCTAGTAGCCTTAGAATACGAGATAATTTCCCTCTATTCAAGATAGTTAAAGAATATTATTACATGTAATGTCAAGGCAGTTTTCCATTGAATGGCTTTGTAAGAAAATCTATCAGAGGAGACGGGAAGTAGAGAGAGAGACAGAAACTGAGCCTTCCTTAGATTAGTTGGCACTTTGGAAGTATGTTTGTCAATCCTCTTGGTGTGTAGCCAAAACTTACTAATTTGGCCAAAGCTGTGTTTCCCTTTCTGTTAACTTCAAGGCTCATCTGAATTGTAGCCACCTCTGAAGTATAGATTTGGAAGGGATCTTCAGGATTGTTCGGCCTAGTCTCTCTTATTGTGCATAGTAAGCCCTGAGAAATTAAGTGACTTACCCAAAGTCACACATTTAGTAGCATTTTGGGGGGGAGAAAAGTTGTCTAGAACTTTATTCTAGCAACCAATAATTTTAATAAGTTGTAATTAAATATAACATGGTCACCCAAACCCCAGCTTTCCCCTTAAACTGCTTTTTTTTTTTTTTTTTTTTTTTTTTGGCCACCAGTTTGTTGTTTCTGGCCCCAGCACATGAGCTAGCCATTTTTATACATCCTGTTTTTTGCTTTCACAATGAATAGCTTTGACCATCTCATTCCATATTTTGTCACTGAGCTAAAGGTTAGGTTCCAGGAGTTCTAGAAAAGATTTGAAGGAAATGTGTGCTTTTGTGATCCTACGATTTTGTTATTATTGTTGTCACTATTTTAATAACTGAGCCTGACAGATCACTAATGATGATGGGGAGATTTATCTTTGAAATAGGACAATAAAGAATTAAACTAATTCTTTACACCAAGCAAGGAAATGTTTTGACATGGGTCCATATTTGGAGATATAGGAGTGGAGAGCAAAGTTTGGCTTGTGATTCCCATTGATTGAGAGGACATGTATTAATAATAAACATTTTCATTGCACTTTGGCTGCAAAGTTCTTTATATACCTCATTCCTGACATTGTGAGGCATGTAGTTCAAATATTATACCAGTTTTTCCAAAGAGAAAACTAAGGCCCAGACAGAAGGAGTAACTACCTCACAGCTTAGTGATCAACTTCCCAAAATTGCAAAAACAATTTAATGTTATTTTATGTCCTAATACCTTAATAGTTTCACTGGCAACCATCTTCCCTTTTGCCCAAACAAATAACCAAGGGTTGAAGATCTCTCTTTTTCTACTTGAGGAGGGGCTGTGGCACTTGGTTTTATGGAGTGGATGATAAATAACACCTGCTGTTGTACTAGTCCTTTAAAAGATCTTTAAGGAAAGAATTTCATTCTCAGTATTACTCATTGGTTTAAAATACTAGCACCTATAGTTTCATTCTGTTTTGCTTATATTCTGCAGACATACTGTTATAAAATTAAAAGGTTTCTGTAGCCTTTCTCAGGTTTGTTTAACCTCAGTTTTTTGATAAGGAGAAATAAATGAGTGCAACCCATAAAAGATTACTGTTCTTGGACAAAGTACAGGTACACTCCTGGAGAAATTGGTTTTCATTTTGTGCTTGGTGCAAGGGAAAAAAGGGATTTTATTTGATGACTGTACTTTAATGTTTTAAGACATAAATAATAAATGAGCATACATCTTTCTTAATTGCTCTTTTTAAACAAAATTAAGCAAAAACATTATTTGTGGAAAATGACAAAATGAATTGTCAGAACTTCACATTCTTAAATTATCTTTGGCAGGTACAAAATGGAAAAAAGCCTCTCCCTCTAGGGACCTAGGGCACTGTTATAGAATTCTGAGGAATCTGCCATATTTAGATAACAGAGGATGCCATTTTAGGCACAAAGACAATTAAATTTGTCACAAAAGTATGTACAAACCTCTGCTGTATACAATCATGGTGTAGTTTACTCCATTCACTAGATATCTAAAGATCACACACATTTTATTCACAATTGTGAATGCAGGTTTAAAAAAAAAAAAAAAAAAAAAGCAACCCACTAAATGGTTATTCTGGCTTTGAATCTGTTTTCTGTAGACATTAGCTCCTACAGCCTGCCTCTGATAGTGCTGAGATGACAGTTTTGTTGCTCAGTTATTTCTGACTCTCCCTGACCCCTTGCTGTTTTCTTTTACAGATGAGGAAACTGAGGCAAACAGGGTTAAATGACTCCCCCCAGGAGGTCATACATCTAGTAAGTGCCTGAGGGCAGATTTGAACTAAGGAAGATGAGTCTTCCTGACTCCAGGCTCATCACTTCTGTCCCTTTCACCATCAAGTTGCCCAGATGATGTTTTGCTGTGATGCATTTTGAGGATTAGAAGGCTGATTAGGGCACTTAATAATAATTATACATTTTATCTCATATGAAGCAAATTGTTCTGCCAATTCACTAGCTTAGAAATAGAGGCTGCAATATCAAAATAATTTGGAATAATGTTCAGGGACTTTCTGACTAGATTGGGGATTGCTTTAGGATTTGAGCAGTACATAAAACTCCAGAGTATTAGTTATAAGGACCCTAAGGGGGCAAAAAAATGTTTTGGAACCTTGGCATTATTTTAAGGAGTCTTAAGTGTAGGCCAACTTTTGCTTGAAGATCTCCAGTGTACCTGTGAACTAAATCATCTCAGGAAGTAAATCTTGCAGAGTCACTTGGTGCTCTGCTCTCTGAAGACTTAAAGTAAGATGAAAATACACATACATATATACAAATAAATACATATTCATGTAAATATTTAGGAATCTGGGTCTTGTGTGTTTATAGGCATTCTGGTTTGTTTTCTAAGAGAAGGGATCATGTACTAAAAGGATTCTGTACCTGTAACATATTAATGGACTAGATCTTGGCATCTTGGTTTTTAGACATGGAATTTTAGTAAATCAAAAATAGAAAAGAAAGAAGTTTAGATGATGTTTGAAAATATGAATTGTTATTTAAGAATTGAAAATACTATAACAAAGCTTTAGTTCTTGTATCTAGTCTAATTATGACTGTTGTTAGAGAGCAGTCATTATGGAAAAGTATGCAAATAGGGGCAGCTAGATGGTGAAGTGATGTCAGGAGGACCTGAGTTCAAATGTGACCTCAGACACTTAACACTTCCTGGCTGTGTGACCCTGGGCAAGTCACTTAACCCCACTTGCCTTAGCCAAAAAAGACATTTATTAGCTCTCTGCCCCAAGGTAAATCACTTTTAACTTTTTCCAACTAATATTTCCTTATAAGTAAAATTAAATACAATATATTTCAAGCCTTGAGTTATAGAGGAATTTTAAATATTATGGTTAGTCTAGTTAGTGTTTTATCCCTCTACTAGACTGTAAACTTGAGGACAAGGATCCTGTAAATGCTAAACTTGGTATTCTCCTAATCTTAAACATAGTGCTTAATCCAGTAGGCCCTTCATATTGTATTGTACTATGTTATAGTAACATGAAATCATTGGATTTAAAGATCAGTTACTCCAAACTGAATGATACCTAGTCTTTCAAGAGGGTCCTTTCATCAATCTTAATCACTTCAATGAGAATAAATGTCTCTAATATAGGCTGGGTTAGTAGAATCTGATATTTCACATGGATCTCAGACCTTGAAGTAGTTCTTTCAAGGAATTTATTTAACAGCCTGTCATCAGTAAATGACAATTTTTAAATGATGGCATTTGGCACACAGCATATGCTTCAAACATGGAAATTTCTTGGGCTGCTATTAGGGTTTGGGAGAGTTTTCATTGCCCCAGAGTCTTGTGTTTTTGTTTTTGTTTTAATATCAATTTTATGCAATTAAAATATTTTGCATAGTCATTCACAATGTGTTGTTGCTATTAACTCATTTGACACTGCAAAGGTGTGATTCATGCTATTTCACGATTTCTTTGAAAGCATCTAGTTAATATTAAGTATGTAATTCTAAATTGCAGGGCATAAAGGTGTCTACCTTGTGGGACTTTGTGACAAACTTCTAGGTAGTTATTATACATTGTATACATTAGTATAAATGCCTATATGCTTTTGGAAGTAAATGTTTAACAACTTGATTGTTTGATCCAGTGATTTGTGTAATAAATAGACCAAGCCTGGATTAAGAGATTGCGGTTCTGTGTTCAGCTCTGCCAGAAGCTCTTAGTGAGACTTTAAGCATAGGAGGAGTACTTGGGTACTTCCTCACAAACCACTCATCTTTCAGCCCTGTATGGGCTCCCTTCAGATCCAACCAGATGAATGAAATTGTTTTCCCCAGGGTTAATGATAACCTCTTTATTGCTCAGCTTCATGGTTTTGTTTTTTTGTTTGGTTTTTTTTTTCATTCCTCATACTGCTTAGCCTTATTTCCTGATTAGCCTTATTTCCTGACTATGACACTAGTGACCACCCCTGTCAATCTGTGTTGGGGAAGAAACAAAGTCAAAAGCAGTCCCTACTCCTAAAGGACTTTATGTCCTAGTAAAGAAGATACCGCTGCAATTCTGCACATAGAAGGCACTTATTAGGTAAGTGTCCAGCCAGTTGAATAGCAGGCTTGCCAGAAGTGTTTCCTTTTTTACATTTTCCTAACCAAGAAATACTATTCCAAGGGATTCTCCCTATATATAATAGGCCAGCTTTTCCCCTTCTACATTACACTCCACTAAATTACTCTAGCACATTCCTAGACTTTGGATAATACTGTACCCAAGCTTCAGTACCTTCAATTCTCAGCCTAATCTAGAATGTCATTGGATTTGGGATTTAGGGTTCTCAGTCTAGAGAAGACCTGTAGAACTAAAGAAAATAAGACTTATTATTAAAAACAGATAAATCCCCTTATTTTAGCTAGATTCGAATTTAATCACTTTGTGAACTTTGGTTTAAGTATTCAATCTTAAGATTAGAGTTTCTATACTCATTGAAAATTTTGCAAATAAATACTTTTATAAGATATATTCTTTTTAATTCTTAGCATCAGCATTTTTATTATTCCTTTAAAAAAGCTTATCTATCCCTTATTGCTTATACATTGGATTGTTTAAAACTGAAACTCTCTCTTGTCTTTCCACCTTTTTTTGTTTGTTTTGAGAATCATCTAGTGTTAAGTGACTTGCCTAGGGTCATACAGCTATTAAATATTTAAAACTGAATGGGAACTTAAGTCCTTCTCTAGGTGCCCCCCTTTTTTCCTATTAATTAATACTCTTAGTAAATATTCACTTTTCATTCACTATGTGAATGATATTATGCTATGGAAAAGGTGTACATGGAGATGAAAGAATCTGTGCTTGCTATTAAAAGGCTTGCTCATGACACAAAAGGGAATATAAAGGCAGACAGCATGGGGATAGGTAGTGCGTAGTGGAGAAAGGCAGACAGCAAAGAGAATGGGATGAGGGAAGCCACAGAAAATCACTTATATAACCATGGATTATAGTTGAGATAACTTGGCAGCATGGATCCAGCTTGAAATGGAAGAGTCCTGAGAGAGAGGGAAATAGGAGTTTAGGTTCTCATTTTATAAAGTTTTGGTGGGAAACAGACTAACTCTTATGTGTGCCACCTTGGTTTAGGGTTAATGTTAAATGTTTGCTAAAATCCACATCATTTCACAGTTATCAGCAACATTTGGCATTCTGCAGGTCTTACTGTAGATATTTGGAGTATATCTGAAGTTTACATATCATAGGCCCAAAAGGCCTTAATAGTAAGGTTCTGATTTAGCACATAATCTCAAGATGTGATTTTTAGTTAATAGATGTTTCAGTTTGCAAATTATGTCCCTTTGTTCCTTGGGACAGTCTGTATGTGACTTCAAGATTTCCTCACTATTTTATTTCTTACTGTTGATATTTTATACCAGCTACTTGCAACCTTATTATACTGACTAGAAGAGGAAGGAGATGGTCAGAGAGACCAGAACAAGATGCAGTTTTAATACAAACTACTATTATAGGCAGACTATGCATACCTTTAGGCACTAGACCAACCTAAATAGTTGCTTCGTGGACTTTTAAATCCACTCCATTAGTCATAAGACATTGAAATAAAATGATAGATAGATCTATAGATAGCAGTATAAGGTCCTGTATACTAAATACTACCTATATGTTAGATTTGTAGGATGCTTTTTTGTTTGTTTGTTTTGTTCTTTTACAGAATATTAATGGCATTTTTATTTTGTAGTTGCTATCTTCCAGTGCAATTTGTGAGGCGAACAATGGCTCACATTTGAGTCAACTCATTGTGCCAACCTTTGTGGAACAAATAATTCTGGAGAGCCTAGGTTTCTAAGGATTTGCTGCTTAAAGCAGCAAATGTATTTTTACCAATTTTTGTAGGAGTCTTATCTTGGATAGATTATATTTCTCTGCTTTCATAAGGACTTCTTTCAGTGTGTGATCTTTATTAGTGCAGATAGTAACATTCATGCCTTTTCAATTCTGTGTGATTCATGTTTTATCATAAGCTTTCCATTAAAAAATCTACTTACTCTGTACCCAAGTCAATTTTCTAAGGTATTCCTGTGGGTAACTATTTTTTTGTTATTGTTTGCTTTCTACATTCTCCAACCTCATCCTTTTCCAATTGACATTTCATTAATGTTCTATATTTATGCCACTTACTGCATATGTCATACTTGTACATTTCTTGTAACCAGTTTCACCTACCAAGTGTTTTTTACTTTTTAAGTGGATACAATTTTGGTTTAGTGGATATCAATTGGAAGCTTTAATAAGTAGAATTTCCTTGGGACTATTAAGAACTTGTGCTTTAAAGTTGGTACACAGTTTAGAAGAGGTGATCAGTCTATCAAGAGTCAGTAAGCATTTATTTTTATAGCACATATTACAAGATAGGCATTCAGTTAAGCACTAGGTATGACTTAACTGAAAGAATCATTATTTTGATTCACCTACAGACCATGCCAGGGATCTAAGTAAGGGAAGAACAAAGGACCAATCCGGTTTTTTTTCCTGCTCAGATAATTCAGTTCAAATTAATAACATTAAACACATATGAAAGGTAGCAGTATACTTCAGAAAATTAATATTCTGTGGTGGAAGATGAGATTGGGAGTGAGTGAGGATTATAAACTGTACACTGATAATATGATACAAGGTCATTTGAAAAAGGAAAGAGAAAATCACTGTGGGTGGGGTAGGATTAAGGTGAGGCTTCCTAGGAAAAGATTGATTTGTGGCTAGATTTGGAATAATACACCAGTGGAGTTTGAGTGCACAAATATTTCCTGGACTTTGAAGATCAAAGGCCAAGGCCCTGTCTTTTTATGCTTAACAGAAAGGTTAGGTCAATGATAGCCTCCTGATTTAGAGCCAATCACTTATGTTCTTTGACTTTCCATTTCAGTACTTTTAAAATCGGTGATTTGAGTGAAGTACTTGATCTCTAAGGGTACTTCCTATTCTGACTTTTTATTATTCTGTGTCTGCTAAAAATCAGCCTGGTCTAATGGAAACTGAACTGGAATTATAGTCAGAGGACCTATATTCAAGTCCCATTTCTGATATTTAGTAGCTTATGCAACTGGTCAAGTCATTCAAACCTCAGTTTCCTCTGGGAAATAAGAATAGTGCTATTTATACTATGATGGTGGTGTAAGAAAAATGCTTTTTAAACCAAAAACAAATCAGGAAGAATGTATTGAGGCTCTAGGGATGTATGTGTGTGTGTATGGATGGGTGGCACATAGAGAAAAAAAAAACTAGTCCTGGTTTTTAAGAAATTTACATTCTATTGGAGTGGATAGTGTGTACTTATACAAGTATATTCAGAATATATATATACACATACATATGGTAATCAGGATGGGATTGGCACTACCAGCTGGAGGGGGCTGGAAAGGGTTCTTTGACAAAGTAGCCCTGGACCTGAGTTGTGAAGGAAAACGGCATTCTAAAAGACTTATTGTTTCTTCCTTGGTATGCCTAGAACCTTGCATATGGTAGTTACAAAATAAAAGTTTCTTGAATTTATTTAATAGATTAGCATGGTTTTGCTTTTTCTCTTGTTAGCTGTCTCCTGTGTATGCTGGTAGGTCCCCCTCTTCCACTTAAGTCCTCATTCTAAAGGCTATGTATTAAGAGAATATTATTGGGTTTATGTGTAAAATAAGAGTGAATAAGCATTTAATATGGATGGGCCTTTAATATGCATCCAAGAGAACCAAGTACTAAATTTAGATTTTGGTCCCTCTTTTTTGCTTTATTCCTGCTTTTTAGCTCTGCTATATAGGGCAGATGTGACTCTTTCTGGTGACTGCTTATGTTTGAAAGGAATTCAACTACTTGTACTTCAGTATAAGTTTGTATTAATAACCATTCCTTTATTTTTTTATAGTTAAATTTAAGTGATTTAGAATGAATGGCAGGCTATTTTTACATCTTTTTAAAATAAATTTTATTATATTGATTAAGAGGATGTTTTACAGTTGTAGCACAGAATAGTATACTTCATTCAAGTCCCTACTTCTCTACTTCTTACCAGCAATCTAGGATTCAGTGTTAATTCTTATAGAAAAAAGTTACATATCCTCATATAGTCAACCAAATCATTGTTCTGTGACTATAGGCACCCATAGAAGTCTAGGGGGAGGGGTCCTATGAGCCTGTTGCATATAAAGTGTTACTAGGCAAACTGTGGAGATAGGAATGTGGGAAATGTGCATTTTAAGAGAAACAGTCAACCAAGTCTGAATTATTGTTAAGTATTCTCTTTTACTCCTTTGTCCTTAATTAATACTTATTAAGCCCTGTTGTTTCCACCTCCTGATACCTCTTGAGTTTTTCCTCTCCTATCTGTTCTCCCCATCTTGTTCTTATTGCATTTTCCTTATAGGGATCTAATCATGTGACTTTTGTACAAAAAAAAATCTTCACTGAATTCTGCTGGCCCACCACCTGAAGCTCAGCCTCAACACTCAGTCTGGTGCCAAGAGCTTTCCACAAACCAGGGACACCTGGAACTTTTCTCTCTTACTTATTCTACATATTCTGCATATTCTGCATATTCTCATTTTGTTTCCTAGACCTGGAATGTCCATCTCAGCTCTTCTGATTGAAATTATTAATAAGAGTGAAATTTAAAGCTGGAGGAACCTTAAAGATTGTCTAGTCTGACCCTTTAATTGAGGTGCTTGTGGCCCAAAAGGGTTACTAAAAGTCTTGAGTAATAAAATTTCCAACAAAGTATTCTGGTTCCAAATCCAATGCTGGCTCCAAAACTTGTTTTCTACATTGTTATGTGGTTTATCTGTCTTTCAAGACTCAGCTGAAATACTACCACTTTATTTTTTTTTTCTTTATTAAAGCCTTTTATTTTTCTAAACTTATGCATGGACAATTCTTCAGCATTAGCTCTTGCAAAACCTTGTGTTCTAATTTCCTCCCTCTCTCCTACCCCCTTCCCTAGATAGCAAGTAGTCCAATAGATGTTAAACATGGTAAAAAAAATATATGTTAAATCCAATATAAACATACTTATTTATACAAGTATCTTGCCACACAAGAAAAACGAACCAGGAAAAAAAAAAAAAGAGAAACAAAATAAAATAAGAAGCAAACAATAACAAAAAGAGTAAAAAGGCCATGTTGTGAACCACACTCAGTTCCTGAAGTCCTCTCTCTGGGTGTAGATGGCTCTCTTCATCGTCAAACCATTAGAACTGCTCTGAATCATCTCATTGTTGAAGAGAGCGACGTCCATCAGAATTGATCATCATATAGTCTTCTTGTTGCTGTGTACAGTGATCTCCTGGTTCTGCTCACTTCACTCAGCATCAGTTCGTATAAGCCTCTTCAGGCCTCTCTGAAATGATCTTTTCTTATGGAACAATAATATTCTATAATCACAATTTACCCAACCATTCTCCAATCGATGGGCATCCACTCAGTTTCCAGTTTCTTGCCACTACAAAAAGGGCTGCCACAAACTTGTGCAAAATCCCTTCTTTAAGATCTTTGTGATTTAAGTCCATTAAAAACACTGCTGGGTCAAAGAGCATTCACAGTTTAATAACTTTTTGAGCATAGTTCCAAATTGTTCTCCAGCATGGTTTGGATCCGTTCACAATTTCACCAACAATGTATCAATGTCCCAGTTTTTCCACATCCCCTGCAACATACCTTAGTCATCTTAGCCAATCTGAAAGGTGTATAGTGAATACTACCACTTCATTGAATTCTTTGCTTACTTTTTTCCTTCTTCCTTTCCCAGTAGGGCCTCATAAAACACTTTATTTATATTTCTTGTTTGTACTTACAATGTACTCATAGTATATGAAGATTCATAAGCTTTAATAGATTATAAACTCCAGGAAGGCAGAGACCATATCTTTTATATTTTTGTATCTTGCTATGACTGAGCACAATGTTTTGCAAATACTTATTAAATATGTATCAAATTGTACCAAATTACAGGCTCAAGGTAGATGATAAATTATTTGAAGAGAAGATTTATATACATGGGTGGAAAAACAAGTATTTTAACAGTATAATCTATCAATTAGTTTGAATGATTATGACATACTTTTGGTTTGGAAGTGCAAAGTATACACAGATGGATCTGTCAGGTGAAGTGGTAGCTCTATCATAATTTGAGGGAAAAGAATTTTAAAGTTTATTATGGTTTGTAAGGATTATCTGAGCAAAAACCTGGAGTGGGCATTTATAGGAAAAGGTACCCTTTCAGTCTGGCTCAGCTGGAACTGAGTTACAGAGAGGAACCAGACCTGTTAAAAGTTGTGATGATTGATTACTTCATGCTGAATATTTTTAATTGGCAATGGTTTTTGCGATTGCTTTAACAGAACAGGAAAACGCATCCCAGGTATTGTTTAAATCTCTTGATTTCCGTGTGGCATAATTAAGAAGTTTACTTATCTGTAATCAGTATCCATATATGCAATAGTTTCCTTCATCTTTTCAGACATTTAACTGATAGAACAAGACAGTGTTCTTTCTTGAATGTAACAGAAGGCTTATAATCATAGACTGTAACTAGTATTGGATATAGCTCTAGAGGGCATTGAATCCCTTCCCCAAATTCCATGTATACACTATTAATTGTGTGCAATTGAAACCTCTCTGGATAGGTAAGGAAATTTGAACTTCCCAGTCCTCAAGACCCTATTGCAATGTCTTTGTAAATCTTGTTGCAGTCAGAAGAGCATCATGGCAAAAAGATTGTGCTGGCTCCTTGACACTTGGTTGGCAGCCAGAGAGATTGGCATTAGCTATAACAAAATAGCAGTCATAGTAATGTTAGTGAGAGAGGTTTTGTTTTCCCAAATACATTTAGATAATGTTAAGGGCCTGACTTGAAGCTACCAGAATCAGTAAATTCAGAGTTAAGGCTTCTCACTCCGTCTAACACTCTCATGGCAGTGCCTGGCCATTCCAGCACTGGGTCACAAAAAAGGAAGTTCATGCACTGCCCTTAAACCCATCCGATACTCAGGCAAAAGGTTCATCTGATGACTACCGCCCAGTGTTCCAAGTAGGTCAGCAGTGACCACCCCTGCCAAGCTCTGGAATGAACCAGGTATGGCTTAGCCTGCCATTGGTAGCAGTCGAATGTAACTGGATGGTGATGGCATCTCAAGTACAGTGGAGAACCAACAGGGATGGGGGCAAGATTACTGATGCAGTGAGAAGCTTTATCTTTCTTGAATTTCCTGGATTTTGTGAGTTTAAGTCAGACCCTTAATGTTATTTTAATGTATTTTTTGTGTTTAATTTTTAGTAAAAATTTGAACACGATCCAGGCTTCAGTGGTTGCAGTGGATAAGAAGTTTAAAAGCTTTGGTTCAAGAAAATTTAAAGACATGGAAATAAGGATCCAGTGACAGGACGCTATTCTCCCTGGGAATTCTGAAGACTATAAAGCGTTGAAAAATCGAATTCATGATCCTGGAACTCGAGCTCATATTAAGAAATGTCAGGTTGGTAGGGGTTCCTGAAGTTTGTACATAGGCTAAGCTATATCTCTCCTCAGAATTCATTAAGAAGAAGGTGGTAACATTTGGGAATGGGTGCTTTAATTTTTTTTATTTAAAATTTAAAATCATACTGCAGATTGTAGAAAAGAACAATAGGTACAATCCTATTATAATATTTTATCATAGTACTTGGGACTTCTCTTTCCCCCCCCCCCCCCCATTATGTCATTTTATTTGCTATTGACAAATTTCTTTATTCTTACTAAAAGTATTCAGTGAGCTTGGGTTACAACTTTATGAGTTCTTTATGACTTCTGGGAGAAAATATCTAATATGTACCAGATGCTTTCTCCAAAGAATTCTGTTACATAATAGAATGGTAACTATATAAAGTTAACTTTTTTAGTGTTTACTTTCTACCTGAACGTTCCTGTTTGTTGACATGTCTACATGCCATTTTATTCATATTAAATTTTTGCACATTTAAAAGATATACCTATGGAGGCTTGAAGATGTCTTAGGCTTAATTTGGGGTACCTAAAAGCTAATTCTCATAATTTAAGATAGATAGGAATTCCTGAATCCAAGCATGGTCAGTGACTAGAAACGGAATGTTCTAAAATATTCTCATCTTGCTAAGCTACATTTGAGAGAGTGCTATTTCTTCAATTTTTGTTTTTAGTTTCTTAAAAAGAACTTTATCATTATGTTATATATTCAGAGTACTTTGAGGAATTTTAAAATAGTGATAAAACATTTGAAAACTGCACATAAGACACTAGTTTTAGAAAAAAAATATTAATAGTAAAATAGAACTAGGAATCTATTTTTTGTTTTTGTTTTTTTTTCTAAAAAAAAAAAACTGTCATAATTATTACCAGTCATATCTTGTCTCTGTAGTCTCCTAGGCGTGGGACTAATCATGCAGTGGGATGATTGCTGAAATTTCCATCTCCCATCTAAAGGTTTAATGTCAGCTAGACTTAGGTTACTTCATTGTCCTCTGCTTACTTAATGCATCCTCTCCTACACTATGATCATTTTTGAGAGCTGTTTAAAATGTTTGCCAGTGGAAAAGTTTGGGTTCTTTTGCTTGTTTGAAAGACTTTGATTTATTTGCCAGTGGAAAAAGAAATGTATAGGACAAAAGAATGATCTATAAAATAAGACAAATATTCAAAACATGTTCATTTGCCAGGTTCATTCCTCCAAAGATGTGTAACAAATAATAATACAACTTATAGCAGCAGCTATATGTTTTTATTTTATTTAGTAACTGATGTCATTCATTTCACCTTCTCTTTTGATTCTTTTCCTAAATTGGTTTCAGCAAAACTGTGATTGTCAATATTCTTACTCAACATTTTTGTATTTTGTCTTACAATATAAATTTTTATTGCCATTGTCCAACCACAAAATTGAAAATGATGATGTTCAAACAGTATATGTCATTTATCAGAAGATAATGGCCATTTATATAGTTCATTTATTAAGGAGGTTTAAGAACTCAAAAACAACATAGATATAGGTCATTTAAGGTCAGGTAAACTAATTCCATACTCAAAGTAGGATAGATGTTCCTATGTTCCAGGACATTATTTTATCATAAAGATGAGGACTGGACCTTTATTTTTTTTGGTTTGTGCAGGTAATAGTGCAGGTCAGCTACTTTTCTGCAAGTGAAAGTCTTAAAGAGTTGTTTTGAACATATAGAGTTTAAGTATCTTGCTCAGGGTCCCACAGACAATATAATCAAAAGCAAGATTTGGAAGTCTTACTTTTCCTTGCTTTAAGATGAGTTCTCTAGACCAGTGATCCTCAAACTTTTTTAAATAGGGCGCCAGTTCACTATCCCTCAGACTGTTGGAGGGCCGGACTATAGTAAAAACAAAAACTCACACTCTGTCTCCACCCCTCAGCCCATTCGCCATAACCCAGTGGGTGCATAAACATCCTCAGCGGCTGCATCTGGCCCACGGGCCGTAGTTTGAGAACCCCTGCTCTAGACCATACCCTGCTACATGGTACCATCAGTGATATCATCAGTTATCATCAATAATGTAGAACATGTATCAAACATTTTAAGAAAGAATTCCATCTCTGATCAATGTTAGACATTGTAGTATAAGCTTAAATATTTGTTTGATTTACTTGGTCACTAAATTTCTTTATTAATTTCTCATTATGATATCAATTGTGTAGTTACAGAATTCCTTAGTGTTTTTTAGTACTAGTAGAAAAGCATTTGGACATTCTTCTAAAAATTCATAAAATTCTTGTTTGCATACTATGTACATTAAATAGCAGCAAAAGGAATGCAGTGCTTTGACAGAGTGAGGACGTCTCAACTATGGTGTAAATGAAGAATTTTATTTTAGCCTAACATCACCTTAAAATGTTATGCTTTTGTTATTATCTTATTTTTCTTGAATTCCAACTATTATTCTTTGCTTCTCTCTGGGTCAGGAGCAGGCCGAATCCGTGTCCAAGACACTGTAAAGTAATAATGCAGTGAGTGCCTACCTTATTTGCGTGGGCCTGTCTGTGTGGGAGAATTCTCTATATGCCAACTTAGTCCCTTGTAGTTTGGGGATCAGAGTCTGCTTTTGTTTACAGCAATACCATATCTCATTTGGCAATAGAACACAGTTTTTTGAGCCAGAAGTGAGTCTTTTTAATTAGTTTTGCACTCATCTTTCTTCCTTCCTACCCTTTTACCCCAAAAGAATTTTTTCCAGGGAGAAGCAAAATTAGGGCTTTCAATTTTTTTTTTTATTTTAATTGCCTACACAAACATTAATTGGTAAATTATTAGGTTTGAGTTTTTAAAATAATTTTACTGAATATAAGTTGAGTGTTTTTTCTTTTACTTTCTAGGCATTCGACCTCCAATCATGAATGGGCCCATGCACCCACGTCCATTGGTAGCATTACTGGATGGCCGAGATTGTACAGTAGAAATGCCCATTCTGAAAGATGTAGCTACAGTGGCATTTTGTGATGCACAGTCCACACAAGAAATTCATGAAAAGGTAACTTAAAATTATTTCACCTCCTTTTGTTAGAGAGAGTAGGGGACTTAGGGATATGAAATGTTTTATATATAGAATAGTTCATTGTATTGGTTGGTTTTGCCTTTTTTTTTTTTTTTTTTTTTCTTGTTAAGAAAGGGTGGGAATGTGTATTTCATACTAATACAAATTTAAAAAAAATAACCAACAGAACTTTTGGAGTAAAATAACTTTTTGCCATACTTTCTGGTCTGTTCAGAACAGAGACCTAGGTGCTATACATTCCTGCATCAGGATCCTTAACATTTCCTCCTCTCTTTTAACAGCAGCTAAATTTTACCCAAGAAAGTGAATGAGTAGTGTCAGTCCAAGTTACTCGTGGATGTAGGTATTGCAATCTGATTCACCAGAGCAGAGATAGTTCTTGGGAAGAGACCCTTCTTATGCATGTAGCCAGTAACTGTCAAATATTCTGTAATAGTCGAGATTCTTAATTGCCGGCACCTTTGATAATTTTATGAATTTGCTTATCAGATTTATGTTGTGTCTGTCCTCTGCAGTGTAAAATATATGAATATGTACAGAGCTATGTTTATGTAGGAACTTCTCATGACTGATTATTTTGGGTCTCTGAAGTGTGGGGGCCCTCTCTGCTTAGCATTATGGCATTTTCAAACTGCATGCTCAGGATCCTTTTATATCCAGTACATTATTGGAAAAGGAACATGGAAGATCCTTTGATCCAGTGCTCTCATTTTTCCAAATAAGGAAACAGAAGCCCAAAGAGTTTATAAAAATATGTCATGAAAATAATGTATTTCATTATCATTCAATATTATTTCAAAAGTACTATCATTACTTTCATCATAGTACCTCAAAAAGAAATATGATAATAAATAGACTAGGAAAGAAGTTAAAAGGGGAAAGCCATTATTGGAGAGCATACTGTGGGTTGAGTTTCCAGTATGTGAAAGTATGTATAATGAGGAATTGTACCAGCCAAAAATCTCTTCCTTCCTGCCCTGTTCAACATTGTTAGCTGGTTTTAAGAAAACCTGATTAGAGATGAATGACATTGCAAGTAGATTGTAAATCAAGACATTACAGTGCAATTTCATAACTTTATGTTGTGTTTGGCTATAATATATTAATAATGCAACCACATAAAAAAAGATTAGTGGAACCAATTTGGAAGAAGGTGGATTTTTAAAAATAGAACTATATTCAAGCCAATATGGCATGGTAGAGAACTCAAAGTAGCCTCAAAGCCAGAAAGCCCTGGGTATAAGTCCTCCCTCTGAAATAAACTAGTTCTGGGGTCCTGTATTTTCACTGTGCTTCAGAAAATTCTCAAAGATCATCAGAAAAGGTTCTAAGCTGTATTAATAAAGATTGTTTTCCCACCCAAGAATTCTCCGTGCCCAAAGCAAAAGCCTATTCTCTATTACTACAAACTATTTGGCAGCAAAGTGGCACAGTATATAGAGTACCAAGCCTGAGGTAAGGAAGACCTGAGTTCAGATCTGGTTTCAAACACTTTCTAGCCTTGTCTGCCTCAGTTTCCTCATCTGTAAAATGAGCTGGAGAAAGAAATAGTAAACTACTGTAGTATCTCTGCTGATCAGAAGGATTAAACATGACAGAAATGGCAAAACAACAGTCATAACAACCACCACAATCTTTCAGTGCCATTATGAGGAAAGCACTTGTAAAATCAAATTCGCATAGAAATGTGAATATCATTATCATAAATACAATAAATTACTTATTATTTCCTAGTGAAATGTGATTATGGTACCTGGTCCTCAGTGCTGTAAGACTGACTTACGATTCTGGAATGGTGGCTTGTTCAATCAGTCAAAAAGCAGTTCTTATTCTTTATGTGTCAAGCATTGTGCAGAATAGTGAGGATACAAAGAAAAAGTAAGGATAATTTGTGCCCTCAAGAAGTTTACATTCTGTGGAAACAACAAGTGCATAAATAGGTATGTACAAAATAGTTCTTAAGTAGATGCGAGTAACCTTAAAGGGGAAAGCACTGTCAGCTGGAGGGTTAGGAAAAGCAAAGTGAAAAAGTGACATTTAAACTGAGTCTGAAAGGGATTTTGTGAATTCTAAGAGGCAGAAGTGAAGGGGGAGAGACTTCCAAGTGAGAGAAATGACTCTTATAAAGGCCTAGAAATGGGAGACAGTGAATGGGAAGAATAGCAAGTAGTCCCATATGACTGGAACACAGGGGCCTGAAGGAGGAGTGTGAGAATACCCGGAAAATAAGAAGGGAATAGGTTGTGAAATGCTTTACATGTCCTATAGAGAAATTTGTATTTGAGCAAAGACAATAGGGAGCAACAAGAGAGTAGGGAGCAAGGTAGATCATTACCTTATAATAAAAAAGGATTGATTCTAGTGGAGCCAAAGGATTAATAAGGGATGGAGCCAACATAGCAGGTAAAAGGCAACCCAGTTGAACCCCCAACATTCTCCAAACAACTTTAAAATAACACCTCAAATCAAATTTAGGAGTGACAAAGCCAACAAAAAGTCAGACTAAGACTATTTTTTCACCTAAAAAAATTTGAGGCCAGCAAGAGAAGTTGTTAACATTGGGGTAGAGACCTATTTTGGAACACATAGTGATAGAAGTAGTAACTTCAGGAGCTCTTAGTCAGAGACTCTAAGATGGTAAGACAGTCAGATAGAAAGAGATTAAAAAGGACCTTTTGCTTACCTTTAGGTACAGTTGATAATGATTGGCAACTCTATTGCCTATGCACAGTTCCAGGTTGCAGTTCCAATACAGAGAAGAGTTCTGGGAGAGGACTGTATTCAAAGTTCTGAAATAAAGAGGAATGCTAGTGTTTGTGATTACCAGGGACCAGGGGCCTCTTCTGGGTAAAAACCAGAGGGCAAATCAAGAGAGAAGTGCCCACACCTCTCCCAGAATCATACCATGTTGGAAGCTGAAAATAGTAGTACCAAAAAGCCTGAAGTTTGGAACAGTATCTCCCCACCTCCAGGTAAGCAGAGCCCAATTTTAGCATAAAGTTCAGTTATGAAATAAACAGGAAAGATGAACAAATAACAAAAAAATACTTTGACCACAAAAAGCTATTACAGTGAGTGACAAGGAAGACCAAGACATAAGTACAAAAGATGAAAATAACTACAAAGCCTCAAAGAAAATTAGATCTAAACTCATCAAGAGTCCCTGGAAGAGCTAAAGAGATAAGAATGATACAAGGAAAATTTAGAAAAGAAATGCGTGTGATGCAAGAAAATTATAAAGAAAGAGAATTAATAGCTTGGTAGAAGAGGCTCACACGCCCGCGTATACACATACACTCCAAATAAAAAACACCAAAACACCAAATACACCAAAACAAAAACCAAACCCACTGAAGAAAATAACACTTTAAAAACTGAAATGGCCTAATGGTAAAAGAGGAACAAAAATTCACTGAAGAAAAAAACTCCTGGGAGGATTCTGGGATCTTGGTGGACTAGAATGGTAAATAGCTCTCCTGATTTTCCCTACAGAATGAACAAATTTGTGCCTCAGGGTGAACACCTGAAAACCAGAAGACTTGGGGCAAAACAGGAGTCCTCCTGATATAACTGGACAAAATCTGAAAAAAAAAAAAAAGACTTTGGGCTGGTGTAATGTTCTCTTTGGTTCAGTTTCTTTGGGGGTATCTAGGGGCAGCCTTAGTTTCAGTTCAGTAATTACCACACAAATAGCTAGGGGCTAAAGTCCAAATCCTTTATTATCTCTTTTGAAGTCCTATCTCCTTCACTTGGGGCTAGCCTGGTTTTCTTAGAGGCCTATCTCTCTCCTTGGTTCTGTGAGCTTGACTCTCGCCTATCTTCTCTGCCTTCTGAATCTCTCCAAATCCAAAGGTTTGTGCTTCAGCCTCTAGCTACCACAAAGGTGGACGATGGAATGAAGCTGTCTCAGCCTCTGAGAGTTTCTAATGTGCTTGTCTTTTCTGTCCCTGAGAGCTTCTCCTCTGTGGCTCTCAGTCCCTGCTTCTATGCTCCACACTGAGTATAAACAAATCATTATATTGCTAGGAAGCCATTATTTGTTGTAGGATTAAATCAATGCTAAACCAGATTTAACCACTGTCTCCTCAGTTCCACTTAGTACCTTGTAAGCATTCTTTGTTTTAAGTTCAGAGTTCTGGCCCATAACAGGTTGGGATTAACCTGTAAGAAATGCAAACACCTGGGCTAGCTCCACAGAAACATCAAGTGGGGATCCCTCAGGCTCTCTGGTTGTGGCTAGAGACTGAGCAGGAACTACAGAGACTTTCACCTCCTGGACTGTTTGTCAAGTGGTGGGTTTGAGTCCAGCAAGACAAAATGAACCTCAGCTGAATCAGAACTTCGGGCCCAGCAGTGCTGCTAAGATGCAGCCCTGGGCGAGAAGGAACCAGCACCTAATGAATACAGAAGCAGTGGGGCAGGGGCACTGCTGGCTGTGGGCACTTGCAGGAAAGTGAATCTCTTGGTTCCTGATCAGAATGGAGAGCTGAAAGGAAGCTTGAGGCACCATCCTTCACCCCACAATTAAAAAGTGTTTGCACTAATACCTCTCACTTAAAAAAAAAAAAAAATGAACCAACAAAGAAGAAAGAATCCCACCATTGAAACATATTATGAGAATAGGGAAGACTAGGATTCATCTTCAGAGGAGGACACTTTAGTAAAAAAAAAAAATAATAATAATAATAATAGTAATAATAATAAATAACAATAAGCTTCTGTCTCAAGGAATAACATGAAATGGCACCTGCCCAGAGAGTATTTATAGAAGAACTCAGCAGAAAAGAATTAAAAATAAAATCAGAGATATTGAAGAAAAACTTAAGAAAAAAATTAAAATCATTCAAGGCAAACAAGATGAGAAAAAAGTTAAACAATTACAAAAGGAGGTACAGAATCTCAAAGATTAAAATAAATAACTCTCTGAAAATTAGAATTGGACAAGAGAAAACCAGTAAAGCTGTGAGAGACCAAGAAATAACAAAATATATTATAAAGAATGAGAAAATAGAACAGAATGTGAAACATCTCCTAAGGAAAACAACAGATTTGAAGAACTGATCAAGAAGAGAAAATATAAGAATAAATGGACAGCCAGAAAGTTGTGAGAAAAAAAGAGAACTTGGCACAATAATGCAGGAAATAATCCTAGAAAATTGTCTGGAGTAATAGAACATAAGGGAAAAGTAAAAATAAAAAATAATCTACCAATCATAACCACCTCAGAGATCCTTTGTGGAAAACACATAGGAATAATATTGCCAAATTTTGAAACCCCCAGAACAAAGAGAAAATTTTGTAAAAAAAAAAAAACAAGAAAAAGCCAAATGTGCTGGAGCTACAATTAGAATTGTACAAGACTTATCAGCAGCTACAATAAAAGACCACAGGTCTTGGAATCATTTCAACAGACAAGCAAAAGAACTAGGCTTGCAGCCAAAAATATCATACCCAGCAAATTTACCTATTAATTTTGAATGAGGAAAAATGAACATTGAAAAAACTTGCTGGTTTCCAGGACTTTCTAGCAACCAAACCTGACCTTAACACAAAATATAACATATAAGAGCCAATATCAAACAATTTTAAAGAACTCAGTGTGGACGCACTCTTTAAACATAGACACATTATTTGGTTGTTTTTTTTTTTTTAACATGGGAAATGTATACTTATGTTTAAGATTTACATCAACAATAGGGTAAGCTCAAAAGAAAGATTGACAGAGTAAAGGCAAAAATAGTAATCATGTTATACAAGTAATGTGCAGAGGGAGAATAGACACAGAAGCATTAGAGTGGGGGAGTTGTGATAGAAAACATAGATCTCCTTCTCCCCCCCCCCCAAAAAAAAATCAAGAAAAATAAAGTTTTTTTTAAAAAGTATGCTTAAATCTGTATTCAGACACAATCAGTTCCTTTCTCTGGATATGTAAAGCATTTTTTTTTATCGTAATCTTTTCAAATTAGTCTTATTGCTTATAGGACAATAGTATTACATCTTAATCACGTACCACGATTTATTTGGCCATTCCCCAATTTATGGGCATCCCCTCAGTTTCCACTTCTTTGCCCTGAGAAAAGAGCTGCTGTAAATATTTTAGTGTATATATGGTAGACTCACTCTAATACTCCTTAAGCCATTCACAAGCATCTAAAACAAAGTCAAAAGAATGAAAAAATGGGGAAATCTGAAATATTTCATTGCAAAAACAACTGATCTAGAAAATAGATCAAGAAGAGATAATTTGAGACTCCTTGAACTACCTGAAAGACATGATCAAAGAACCTTTATATCATATTTCAAGAAATTAGCAAGGAAAACTTCCCTGATATCTTAGATTCAGAGGGTAAAATAGAAACTAAAAGAATCCATTGAACGCTTTCCAAAAAGAGATTCCAAAATGAAAAGATCAGGAACATTATAGCTGAATTCTAGAGCTATTCCTCTTTTCTATTCTTTCTTTCTTTCTTTTTTTTTTTTTTTTTTTTTTTTTTTTTTTTTTTTTTTGGCTGAGGCAATTGGGGTTAAGTGACTTGCCCAGGATCACACAGCTGGGAAATATTAAGTGTCTGTGGCCAGATTTGAATTCAGGGCCAGTGCTCTATCCACTGTGTCATATAGCTGCCCCAGAGCTACCATAATAAAGAAGTAGAATATTATATTCCAGAAGAATTACAACCAAGAATAACCAATCCTGCAAAATTGAGCATAATCCTTTAGGAAGGGCAAATGGATATTTGATAAAATAAAAAAACTTTCAAGCATTTCTAATGAAAAGACTAGAGCTGATTAGAAAATTTGATATTCAAATACAAGATTCAAGGGAGGCAAAACAAGGTAAACAGGAAAAGGAAATCAATCATATGAGACGGTTTACTTTCCTACATGGGTAGATGTATGGAATGTCATAGTAAAAACAATTGATCTGAAAAACAAGGGAGAGAAATTGAAAAATCATTGGACCATCTGGGGGAAAAAAATGAGCTTAGACATCTTATTTTAAGCATAAAAGAAAATTGCCCAGATCTCTTATAATGAAATGGCGAAATAGAAAGAATTCACTGTTATCTCCAGAAAGAAATCCTAAAAAGAAAACTTCAGGAAAATTATAACCAGAAACCAGAGCTTCTAGGATAAAGAAAAAATACTCCAAACGACCACAAAGAAAGAATTCCATATTGAGGAACCCCAATCAGGATCACACATGATTTAGCAGCTATCACTATAAATAAGCAGAGCTTGGAACGTGATGCTTGAGAAGGCAAAAGATCTAGATTATATCCAATAATAATTTATCCAACAAAGCTTGAGTATAATTCTCAGGGAGGGAAGGGAGGGAGAGTGGAGGAGAAAAATGGATTCATAAGCATTCCTACTGAAAAGACTAGTTCTGGGCAAAAACTTTGAAATACAAAGATGGGAGTCAATAGAAACATTAGAAAAATAAAAACACGAAACCATGAGTAAGCCATCATAAGGGACTAAGAAAATATAAACAATTTATATTCTAATATAGGGGGTGTATTCCCTTAGAACTCTATCATCAAGGTTCATAGAGAAAGTCAAATTAGACAGATGGACTGGGAGAAATTAAATTATATTTGGTTGACCTTGAAAGAAGAACTGAAAGGAAAGAGGAGAGGAATATGCTAAGGGAGAGGAAAGATAGAGGAATTTTTCTCACATAATTAGAAGATATAGGTAGAAGTTTATGGAGGGAGGGAAATAAGAGATAATTTAATGTCATTCTCTATATGAGTCTGAGAATAGGATAATATGCACTCAGAGAGAAATACATTTCACTCAGCAAGGAAATAAAGAGGGAAAGATACAAGTAAGGGTAGCATTATTGATAAAAAAAAAAAAATAAAGAGTATACTTGGAGGAGGGACTTCAAAGAAAAGAAAGAAAGGGATTAGAATATATCCTTTTCCCCTGTGCAAGATAATGAGAAGAAAGGGCTGGAAAGTAGATTATACCAAACCCAGAAGACTGGTACTGAACTCACTTCCTTCTCACTGTTGTTATTTTTAAAAAGGGGAGGGACTTTAGGAGAGAGATACACAATTAATAATGGAATGGAATGAACTCAAAAAACAAAAGAGGATAGCAGATGAACTAGATAGCACAATCCAATGGTACCTTGTTTATAAGAGACACACTTGAAATAAAGGTATGCACAGTTAAAATAAGGGATTGGAACCAAATCTGTTATGCTTCAGCTGAAGTTTAAAAAAACAAGTTAGAATAAGCATCCCATTCAAAACAACAATGAAAACAGATTTAATTTTTTAAAAGAGGGAAATTACATTTTGCTGAAAGGTCATAGACAATGAATTAATACTAATACTAACCATTCATGCTGCAAATGTCATGGCATCTCAATACTTGTATGAAAATTTAAATATTATAAAGGAGAAATAGAGTGCAATATTATGGTAGTTTTACAGTTTTACAGTTTACAGATCTAGATACATATGACCAAATAATTAACATCCCCAAAGTGAAAGACCTACATAGCATTTTGGGGAAAAATAGATATAATAGCCCTCTGTTGATTACTGAATGAAAATAGAAAGAAATATATATAATTCTAATTTGTGTATGGCACATTCATTTAAAAAAAAAAAAAAAAGATCCCATATATAAGAGCATAAAAGCCTTACAAGCAAATGCAAAAAAGCAAAGGTATTAAGTACATCCTTTATGTATCACAGTACAATAAAAATTACATTCATTAAAGAGCACTGAATAAATTATTAAAAATTAAAAACTAACAGTCCTAAAGAATGAGTAGATCAAAGGACAGATCACAGAAACAATCAGTTTTGTTATAGATAGTGACAACAATGTGTCAACATTCCAAAAAACTCGACAAATTTAAATTCTGTAATTAAACAACAAATTAGAAATCCCCAAAATAAAAAAATATATATATATCAATTGAAAGCCAAAAAAAAAAAAAAAATCACTGAATTAATAAAATTAGGAACTTGTTTTTAAAAAAAAAAACCCATTCACCATTAACTAAGATCTTTTTTAAAAATTAGAATACTAAATTGCTATTATCAAAAATGAAAAGGGTGAATTCACAGCTAATTAAGAATTAAATTATTAAAAACTTTCACTTAAATATATGCCAGTATGCAGATTTGCTTTTATCTTTAATAAATGGTAAAATTATTTGTATACCAAAGAATTGTTTTAAAATTAATTTATTGGGGCAGCTAGTTGGTGCATCATCTAAGCTCATGATCTTTACAAAGCATTACATTTGTTCCAGAAAGGAAAGGGAACAGTCATACAACATGTTTACTGCTGGAAAGGAGACTAGACCCCAGACTCCCTGACTTCCATATTTGGACAACATGCTGATTCTAGTTTAAGGAATTTTTTTAAATTGCATAAATTTAAGCTGTTTTCAGTTTTCAGTGGGGAAAATTTGTTAGAATTGTGTGACCAAGACATAGAATAATTGCTATATCTCTTTCCAGGGCTATAACTTCACTTCAGTAAGCTTTGCTTCTTTCCTAGAAAATTTCTAGAATTTGTTATTTAAGGGGGGATGATTAGTAAACATTTAGAAAAGGAAATTGTGATAACAAAAAACAAGTGTCACTTCATCAGGGCTAGATCACACCAAAAGATCCTTATTTTCTTTTTTGACAATATTACTTGACTATTAATCATAGGAATCTAATAGAAATAGTTCATTTAGACTATATCAAACTGACAATCTCTCCTGTTGTTCTTGTGACCAAAGAAGGGAAATGAGGGCTTAGAAAATGGAGGGGAATTCAGAATTGCTTGAAAGGCTGGATCCAAATATTGATGATACGACAGCCCAGATGTTAATTCTTTCTTAGGCTGCCATGAGAAGAAGCAGAAGCCAACAGTAGGAAAGTAGCAGTCCTAGTACTCTCTGCTGAAATTAAGATCACATCTGTGCTATTGTATTCTGTATCATTTTAGGAAGGATATTGATAAACTAGAATATCCAAGATTTAATGAGCTTTGAAATAATAGCATTCAAGGACTGATTGAAGGAAAAAACAGTTGTAAAAGTGAAAACTAAAGAAGGAAGCTTCAAGTATTTGAAGGGCTATTTTATTTTATTTTTATTGAAGCTTTTTATTTTCAAAATATATTGACCCTTGCAAAACCTTATGTTCCAATTTCTCCCCTTTCTCCCCACCCCCTCCCACAGATGGCAAGCAATCCAATATATGTTAAACATGGTAAAAATATATGTAAATCGAATATAAGGATACATATTTACACAGTTATCTTGTGGAACACAGTTATCAGAAAGGAAGAAAAATGATAAAGAAAATAAAATTCAAATAAACAACAACAAAAACTGAAAATGTTGTGTTGTGATCCCCACTCAGTTCCCACAGTCCTCTCTCTGGGTGTATATGGCTCTTATCATCACAAGATCATTGGAACTACTCTGAATCATCTCAATTGTCGAGAAGGCCTTCCTCCATCATAATTGATCATTGTATATTCTTGCTGTTGCTGTGTACAATGATCTCCTGGTTCTGCTCATTTCACTTAGCATCAGTTTCTTTAAGTCCCTCCAGACCTCTGAAATCATTTTGCTGATCATTTCTTATAGAACAATAATATTTTACAACATTCATATACCATAACTTATTCAGCCGTTTTCCAAATTATGGGTATCTACTCAGTTTGAAGGGCAGTTCTATGAAAAAAGAATTAAATTTGTTCATTTTAACCTAGAAGAGAAGGAAGAAATAGGAATGAACAATCAATAAAACTTGCAAGGAGGGGAGTATAGATTTAAAGAAAGGAAAAAATACTCTAACTTTACTATTCAGAAGTAGAATGGACTGCCTTGAGAAGCAAGAGATCCTCCATCATTTGCATATATATATATATATATGCATATATAGGATGCTATAATAATTATTGGTTCAATCATGAATACCATTGATTATTTACTATTTAAGAACTGAAAACCAGAAAGTCCTTGGTTTTAAATGAGAAATTTATTTAATATATAGAATTTGCGTGTATAAATAACTTGGGTTTCCTTTGTTAAAGAATAACCTAATGAATAATGGAAAAACTTGAAAAAGCTCTTATTTGCTGTTTAGAGGTGGGATGTAGTTGGAAATGAAGCTGGTGTAAAAAAATTAAGAATAATTTTTTTTTTAATTGAAAGAGGACCACTGACATCTAGCCCAAGTTTTTTATCCTTATTATTCAAATCATATGTAATTTGGAATCTAAAATTCCATAGGTGTTTATACCATCTCTTGGTTTTCTCTTAACCTGACTGGAATATTATTTGCAGCACCAAGAATATCAGGAAGCAGCCCTGGCTGTGAAGCCAGGATTCTAGGCTGGCATCCAGCTTCACCTTCATTTCTCTGGGCCTCAATAGCCTCATCTGTGGAAGGGGGAAATGGAATATCTGTCCTGAAGGCCCCCTGGGTTGAGTCTGTTATGGAGGTTGAAAGCTGGGGAACAGGCCCTCCTCTGTCTGTCCTGTGGTATTCAAGCTTTCCTGAGGAGAGCCTGAGCCTGACTCCTCTGTAGTTGGTAGAACATTGGAAGTGCCTGCCAGGCCCCACCAACTGGGGACCCCTGGTGGTGCCTCTATATCCCCTCTCCAGAGCTGCCTTCGAGTCTCTGGGTACTTTTCCCTTGCTATAATTGCCACAGTGATAATGATTGTCTCCTGGGAGTAATAGGGAAGTTTGGTTTCCATAGCAACACTGTAGCTGTCCAGATTTAAGAACTTCCTGGTTCTCCTTTCAGGGCCTCAGAAGAGAAGCCCACATTCTGAGGGCCTTGAAGCTTTCTTTTGCCAGGGCTTTGTTTAATGGGCAGGGTTCCCTGGTTGCTTCTTCACTGAGTGGGCACCACATTCACATGGAAGCACTTGCTGCTCCTTTACTTTTCAGTGTCAAGTGCTTGATTAGGTTACTTCCCAGAATAGTAGATTGCTGTCTTTCATTTTACCTCCTTTTAATTGGATTTTAGCTACTAAGAAATTATGAAACAAAACCTCCCAGAACTGCAGAAGAGAAGATGAAATACATCCAGTACCTTAGTGAAATGTCTGTTGTTGTTTTTTTCCAGGTTCCCCTAAATTGCCCATTTTCAGTTCCGACTCTCCAGAATGCAATATGCTGAAGTGAGGGAAATGGGAGACACTACTGCTGGAGCATGGAGTTGGCCTATCAGGGGTAAGTTAAGTGCCATTTCTCCCTCTCTAGTGTGGTTTTGCAAGATAATAAGTTTATGTAAACAAAACCTCACAATATGGCAAAAATAAATAAATAAATAAAGCAAAAATAAAAACAACCAAAAAAACTGGCACTTAACATAACCCATGTAGGCTAACTCCCTCAGAACTCCTTTAATAATGTGGTTGGTCCTCCAACCCACTGCTTTCTGGGGCTTCAATTAGAGGGGGCCCTTTGTCCTTAGGATTTTTTGTCATGTGCTAAATACACCCCCCCCCCCCAGGAGTTCAGCCCTATAGATTTAAGCATTAAACATATTTTGCTAAGGTAGTTTGATAATATATTAGCAGAGAATGTTACTCCCTGAATCCGTGCTCAACCCCAAAATGCTTTTCTTTCTAGCAGTTGCTTGAAGTCTGATTGACAACACTTAACACAGCTCTAAGGCTGTAGAATCATTGTGCTATCAAAAACAGCTTAGAACCCTCCTGTATGGCTTATTTTGGCAGACAATATAGAAGGAAGCTACTGTTGCCCCTTCCTACACTATTATCATGCTCTATAGTCAAAAGTTTGAGAGAATCAAATAAGATAACATCTTCTGTCAGCCACTATACTGGATGTAAACCAAGACTTATCATCAGTTGGTGTCATGGGCTCACTGAAGTCAAAGCAGAAGCCCCCACCCCAACTCTGTAGGGAAAACCAAGAAAGACCTGCATCTGACATTGATTTCCTAATCTCTGTTTTCTCAGAGAAGTTGAGAAATTGAAGGTAGAATGATTATCCATGGACCAGAAATTAATCATGAATATTATATCTTTGTTCTGAAAAAATTTTCCCACATGTTTCAGGGCCAAAGTACAGTATTTGTTCAGAAAGAAATTTTTTAACTGACTCCTGAACCTGAATAGAGTGCTTGGCTGATCATGTTTTGAAAAGACTAGAAATTCAGCATGTTGTTTATATCTTATGAAGGTTGATACTAATTTATATTTGTGGAATAAAATTACATCTGTCTATCTTAAGCTCTTTTAAGCTTGTTATTCATACTGATTCCTTTTCAGAAACAAGCCTGTGAACAAGCATGCTAACTTAGTTGTACCATGGTTTTAGTATTTGATGCTAATGGGAACACAAAGTGGTAAAATCCACAGATAACCTAAACATTTCTTTATAAATAACTTTTTTTCCCCTTTGCCTTAAGATAGTACTACCTCAAAGGAACAATACTGTTTAATAAAAATTTCCTTTTTCTTCCTTTCCTAGATTTGACAGTATACAATATATCTTTATATTCCCCGGCTCTTAGCCCAGTGCTAAAGAGCAGTGACTTGATGAAACAGTAAGAGGATGGGATAATCTTCATTATCAATAAGATAATAATTTAATATTAGCCCATATTAATTAGTCATTGCATTCAATATTAGAGTTCTAACTGTTGATATTTAGTTTGGATTGCAGTTGTATCTTTTATTGCCTATTTGAAAATGCAAAAAAAAAAATCTCTCTTCCTTTTTATAGTAGACTTTTAATTAGATTTTATTAACCAGATACAGGCAAGGATAATGGGTATTCATAATGGGACAAGCCCCATAATATTTCTATGAGTCACAATTAAAGAAAGAATAAATCATGTTCAAGATAGTTTAAGTATTAAGGGTATTTTATTCTAATTCTTTGAAAATTGATAAGTTACATATGGCAGTCTTTATGAAGCAGGTATTTTGTTAGCACTTTCCACACTGAGTAAGAGAATCTAAGTTGTTTTCTCAGCGTAAGTAAAAATCTCTACTTTGGTTGAACATTTGATACTTAATACAATAGAGATTTCCATTCATTAGTGGGATCTAGAAATTACTGTTGTAGCACTGAACCCCATTGGTCAAAAAATTCTTTTCTTTATATAAAAAAATAATCCCCATTGCCTAGATATTGTTTCAAAAAATAAGCTCAATATGGTAAACCTTCCAACACAAAACACTGAAGATCCTGCACAAATGTCAGGTCTCCAGAGATCCTGGCTTGATCTAGATTTTCTGAAAATTTGGGAGCACTTTAGAAAAAAATGTTTGTCTAAGAAGCAAAATTTAAACCTTGTGGAGGCAGAAAAAGTAGGTATTTCATTCAAACCTGACCTGCTCTGCATGATCAACAGTTTCATTATTGTCTTTATGGAATTTAAATATGACCTAGTGCCATCTCCTGGCAGCTTTCAAAATTGCATCCAGGTGGGAGCAGGGAGCTCATAATTTGGTCACAGTAAAATTTTCATCTGGCCCAAACCACTAATATTTTTCTAAAACCAAGCATATGCTTATATAATTGATAGAATGGGCAGCTAGGTGGTGGCAGGAAGGGAGTGGGTGACATGCTGAGTAATATAATGGATAGAGTGCTGGACCTACAATTGGGAAGACTCATATTGAAATGCAGCCTCAGATACTTGCTAATTGTATGACCCTGGGCAAGTCTCTTGACTCAAGAATAGGGTTCTATTTGTCTCAGTGTCCCCATTTGTAAAATGAGCTAGAGAAGGAAATGCTCCAGTATTTTTGCCAAGAAAACCCAGATGAGGTCAGAAATCAGACACGGCTAAAAATACTGAACAGAAACAGTTGATAGAAAAAAGAATCTCCAACCAGCTTTCATAATTTCATTTTTCGGCATGGCCAGTCTTGTCTCTATTTTTAAATGTAATATCACTTTATCACAATTATTTTTGTCTGAAACCTTCACTCTGTCATCTCTTGTCTGTAGCCTGGCTTTATTTCACTGCCAAATAAAGTTTAAAAGAGAGCATGAGGCAAGAGGGCCTTGGATTTGAAGTCAGAATGCTAGATTCTGATGTCTCCCAGTATGTCACCTCCTGTCTTATCATGGGCAATTCATTATCTTGATGGATCTCAGCTTCCTCATTTTTTAAGTGAAGGACTTGGACTGGATTAGGAATTCTTAATCTGGGATCTAATAACTATTTCAATTGAATAGATATCATTATTTTTTGCATTTAACAGCATTGTTCAGAGAACAGGTCTGTGATTATCCCCCAGCCTACCAGAGGAGTCCAAGACACAAAAAAAGCTGAACATCTTGTGATCTCGTGTGTGTGTGTGTGTGTGTGTGTGTGTGTGTGTGTGTGTGTGTGTATGTGTGTGTTGGGGAAGATAATTTTTCTTTTTTTATTATAATTTTTTATTGACAGAACATATGCCTGGGTAATTTTTTGCAACATTATCGCTTGCACTCACTTCTGTTCCGACTTTTCCCTTCCCTCCCTCCACCTCTTCCCCTAGATGGCAGGCAGTCTTTTATACATGTTAAATATGTTATAGTGTATCCTAGGTACAATATATATGTGCAGAACCAAATTTCTTGTTGCACAGGAAGAATTGGATTCAGAAGGTAAAAATAACCTGGGAAGAAAAACAAAAGTGCAAACAGTTCACACTCACTTCCCAGTGTTTCTTCTCTGGGTGTAGCTGATCCTGTCCATCATTGATCAATTGGAATTGGATTAGCTCTTCTCTATATTGAAGATATCCACTTCCATCAGAATACATCCTCATATAGTTGTTGAAGTATATAATGATCTCCTGGTTCTGCTCATTTATCTTTTAAAGTTCATTCTGACTCTAAAACTTCATTCATGTTCCATTGTGCTTCCCTCTCTTAACTTTCTTCCTTACATGTTCATTTTCTTGTTCTTTCCCCTTCCATTTGTTCTTATTTCCCCTCCTATTTGTCTTTCCTTTCTTCTTTCCACTTGGTATCTGCCTTCATTCCTCTTACTTAATAACATTTATTGTATCCTTTATCCACTTACTTCAGTTCACAACCTGGGAGCTATCCTCAGATCCCCCCCATTTCTTACCCTCATGTCTAGTCATACTGCCACAACCAGACATGGCTGATACCCTGGTTCAGGCTCTATTCCTCTTGCCTGGATTATTACAGTGACCTCCCAACTGCCTCTAAGGTCTTCCCCTCTCTAGGCTATTTTCCATATAGCTAGAAGGTGTCATTTCTAAAGTACAACTCTGACTGTGTCATTCGCCTCCTAAATCTCCAAAGATTCTCTTAAGATCAAATAGAAACTCTTTGGTTTACCATTCAGTTAATGCCTTTTATAACATGGTTCCAACTTACCTTTTCACCTTGGTCTACATCACTCCCCTTCATAAACTCTACAGTCTAAACTAACTGGCTTTCTTGCTGTACCTCACACATGATATTCCATTTCTTCTCTCTGTGCCTTTGCATAAACTATGTCTCATGTCTGATGTGCATTCTCTTCTCACCTCTGCTTCTTGGCATCCTTAGTGTCCTTCAAAGCTTAGCTCATCTACACAAGGCTTCATGACCACAGTTTTATATGTTTTGTACATACATGTACTCAAGAAAGAACTGAATTTTAACTGAAGGTGTTGTGAAAGGTTAAGGGAAGCATTTATTTATTTTTTATGGTTTTTTATTTTCAAAATATATGCAAAGATAGTTTTTACCATTCACCCTTGCAAAATCCTGTGTTCCAAATTTTTCTCCCTTCTCCCCACTCCTTCTAGATAGCTAGTAATCCAGTATATGTTAAACATATGCAGTTCTTCTATACATATTCTATCTTTATCATGCTGCACAAGAAAAATCAGATCAAAAAAGGAAAAAAATGAGGGAAAAAAAAAGCAAAGAAACAACAAAATAGCTGAAAATGTTATGTTGTGTTCCACATTTAGTCCCCACAGTCCTCTCTCTGGGTGCAGATGGCTCTCTCCATTATAAGTCTATTGGAATTGGCTTGAATCATCTCATTGATGAAAAGAGCCATGTATATCAGAATTGATCATCTCATAATCTTGTTGCTATATGCAATGTTCTCTTGGTTCTACTCACTTCAATTAGCATCAGTTCATATAAGTCTCTTCAGACCTTTCTGAAGCCAACCTGCTGGTCATTTTTTATAGAATAATATTCCATATCATTCATATACCACAACTTATTCAGCTATTCTCCAACTAATGGACATTCACTCTATTTCCAGTTTCTTGCCACTATAAAAAGAGCTGCCAAAAACATTTTTGCATGAGTGTGTCCTTTTCCCTTTTTTATGATCTCTTTGGGATAAAGACCTAATAGATTCCTTCCTTCTTTACATATCTGAGAGATAGACTATATCTGTTGTTCTCCTAATTTGCTTATAGTATCACCCTTTATGTCTGAATCATAAACCTATTTTTCACCTTATCTTGGTATAGAATGTTAGATTTCTGATGTATTATTTTTTGATTTTCCCAGCAAATGTTGTCAAAGTGAGTTTTTCCCTCAGAATCTGGAGTCTTTGGGTTTGTGAAACACTAGACCACTATAGTCAATGACTGTCTTCCAAATGAATTTTGTTATTATTTTTCCTACCTCTGTAAAGTAAATTCTTGGCAGTTTGATTGTAGATTGTAGATAAGTAGATTGATTTAGATAAGAGTTTCATTTTTTATTATATTAGCTCAGCCTACCCACAAACACTTGATATTCTTCCAATTGTTTAGATTTCTAAATGTATAACACTAAATTAAAGTGTTGTATAATTGTGTTCATATAGTTCCTGGCTTTGTCTTGGCAGGTAGAGTCTCAAATATTTTGTTATCTGCAGTTATTTTTAATGGAATTTCTCTTTGTATCTTTTGCTGCTGGACTTTGTTGGTAACATATGGAAATGCTGATGATTTATGTGGATGTATTTTGTGTCCTACAATTTTGTTAATTGTTTCTAGTAGCTTTTTAGTTGATTCTCTCAGTATACCATAATATCTTTTGCAAAGAGTGATAACTTTGTTTTTAGAAGTATTTAGAAGAAGTATTTTAGTTTTTTTTTTTTTTAGTTTTTATTTTATAGTTTTTTTAGTTTTAGTATTTAGAGAAGTATTTAGTGGATAGTTAATAAACAGTATGGATTGGCTAATATTAGGTAAAATGAATGAATGAATAAACCAATGAAAGAAAACATATCTATTTTTGTTTACTCTGTCTGAGGCGCTATGCTTGTGCACCGAAGATAATATATAATGAGACTGTCCTTGCTCTCAAATAACTTACTTTTTAAAAACATTTTCATATTTGTCATGTACCAGAAAAATCAGACCAAAGGAGGAGGGGAAAACCCTGAGGAGTAAAAATGCTATGCTTTGATCCATATATAGTCTCCATAGTTTTCTCTTTGGATACAAATGGCATTTTCCATCCCATGTCTATTGGAATTGTCTTGAATCACCACATTGCTAAAAGCCAAGGCCATCACAATTAATCATCACATAATTTTGCTGTTATTGTGTACAATGTTCTCTTGGTTCTGCTCATTTACTTAGTTCATGTAAGTCTTTCCAGACTTTTCTGAAATTAGCCTGTAAAGAATTTACTTTCTAACACACTCATATGAGAATAATGGCCATAGCAGAGCAGTTGGAGAGTTCCCGGATGGTAAATTAATCAATAGGTTCTCAATCAATTCTTTCCAGTAATAATAGTAAAATGGTAGTTACTGATTTCAGTGGGCAATGCATTAAAGAGAGGAGTAATAAGTCAAGCTAAAAAGTTAGGGGAAAACCAGCTTTGAGCTTTAGACTAAAGAATCTGAGGCAATCACTAGGTTTCTTTATTTTCTAAGCAGGAGAACGATGTGATCATGGCTGTACATTAGGAAGAGTGATCAGACAGCACTGTGTAAAATAAGTGGAACACTTTTTCTTGAAGCTTTCTTAGGCTTTTAAAAACTTTGGGACATTGGAATGCTCTTCAGCGCTCTGAGTGAGGGCCAGAAAACTGTAGTAATTTTATTATTGATATAAATAGGTCAATCAGAGGTGGTTTACTGCCATCATCTATCAGTTATGAAATTTTAAATATCTCCCAGGAATTAAAATTATTTCCCCAGAGTGGTTAGGACTAGCTAGAATTTCTAGTGTCTCTTAGGAATTTATTTTTAAAAGGTTCTGCTTCATTCTAAAGTCCCTCACTTTAAGTTTGGTTACTTAATAGAAAAAGTCAAGGTGTTTTTCACCAGTTGCATTTCATGTTCTTTTTGTTAATCATTGCTGGGGACAGGGATAGAAAATGTTAATTGACTTTGCAACAAAAATGGAATAGTACCTTCAAGCAGAAAACACTTGAAGAAGCAAAAAACCAACCAGATTATTCTCCAGTAACACTGTCAGATTTTGACACAATTGTCAGAGGCATAAGAATTCTGCTGTAGTGTTTTTCCATGGCATAGATGCTAACAGATCATTGTCTCAACTTGGAGACGGAGAAGAAATATTGAATTGTGAGTTTAGGTAGAGAGTAAGCAGAACCCCTGTGAAAATGTTTTCACTAGAGAATTGTCTACCAATGGCTTCCCTGAGACAACTACCTTTTAACCTTTAGAAACTCATTCTGCTGCATTTTGATCTTATCAGCATAGTGTAAAGTAGTTACTCATCCCTAAAGTTCCCAGTTGAGCAGAGCATTTTTAGTTCAATCTAATCTAGGAAAAGGGGAGGTGTTTGACAGTATTATAGCATTAGTAACTCTTGATGACTCTACCACCTTCATGGTACTTCTCTCCTTTGGTAAATTCCTCTCTACACTTGACATCTTTTTCATTGTTTAGTAATTTTTGGCATCCTCCACAGTGATTCTTTGGAGGACTTTATTTTTCCCCATCCTAATGCAGATATTAGACATTCTTTCTTCCTTCTCCTTGCTTCTATGTGTGCCCCTTGGTCTTAGTTTTGCCTCCCTTTAAAAGTAGGTCATCCACCTTTAACTTCTCACTTCTTGAAGTTGAATAAAGTAGAATTCCACTGATTCTTAAGACCTATCTGTCTCTTTCCTCTGTATTAGTGATGGCAAACTCAGACAGAACAGGGACCATATCCTTATATATACTAAGTTTGAAATGTAATATATTTTATTATTTTATGTTTATTGCATTAAATTATTTCCCAGTTACATTTTAACTAAGTTCAGACCATATTCAGCATTGTGTCTTGTCAAGTGCTCTATGTTCTACATGTTACTTTATCTCTTATCCCTCACTGAAAGATTCTTCTAGAGCCAAAAAGGAACAAGTTTGACGATCATCTCTCTAACTCATCTCATGCAGAACCATTACACAGAAAATCAACAAAATTAGGAAATAGAAAAAGAGAATGCCACCTTCATTGAACTTAGCTTAAAGAAAATATAAAGTTCAGGCAGACAAGTCCACAAACGTATATGAAGTGCTTACTATATGCCAAGTCCTGTTCTGTGCCTTCGGTACCATTATCATAGCTAGCATTTATTATTGTTGTTCAGCTGTTTTTCAGAAATATCTGACTCTTTATGATCCCATTTAGGGCACTAAAGTGGTTTCCCATTTCCTTTTCTAGTTCATTTTACAGATGTGAAAGCTGAGGCAAATGGGGAAGTGACCTGCCCAGGGTCACATGGCTATAAGGGTCTGAGGCCACATTTACTCAGGAAGGAGGAATGTGTCTGCCTCCAGGCCCAACGTGCCATCATCTATCTGCTGTGTCACCTAACTGCACACAAGCGTTTATATAGTGCTTTGAAGTTTGCAGAGGGCTTTATATATATTAATTCATTTGATCCTATTCTCACTTTACAGTTGAGGAAATTTGCACACATTAGAGGATAAATAATTTGCTAAATAACTAGTAAATGTTCTGAGTCAGGATTCAAACTCAGGTCTTCTTGACTTCAAATCCTTTTGCTGCCTAATTGCCTCAAATATAATGCAAATACAAGCAAAAAATGGTCCTGCCCTCAGAATTTACTTTCTAATGCCTAACATTAGAGGTCCTGAAACATAGTAAATGCTTTTTGACTTGATGGTAGGAGAAGATCCCACATAAAGGAAACTGAAAGGGGGCAGATCAAAGAGGACATTCCTGAGCAAAGGAATGATAAAGGAATTTAGAGAATCAAGAGCTGAGCCACAAGAAAAAGGAGGTTTACCTGACCTAGGCGGGTCCTCCGTATGGAGGCTCCAGGAAGACCTCTTGATAAGCAGAGGATGAGAGCCAAATAAAATTGAACACACAAATTTACTAGGCACTTAGGGTCCAAAAAGGCCACTTTGTTCTTAGCTCAAAGGACTGTATCCATGAGTCCTATCCCCTGGGTGAGCCATTGCCCCCTAGATTGTCCCTTACTCCCAATTGAACTCCCATTGGGACTCCCTAGTCCCAACTCCTATTGAACTCCCATTCAATAAATGGGAGTTGTGTGAAATTGTGTATATGAGTCATTTGAGCCATTCCTACTACTTGAGACACTGCTCAAAGCCAGTCAGTAGTAACACTTTTGTATTTAAAAAAAAGAAGAAGAAAAGAAAATTCAGAGTAAATTATCAAGAAGATGAGGTCTTGCTTTTAGGAATTCGCTAAAAAGATGGCCTGATAGATTTCTTTGGCTTTTGTTTATTGTAACTCAACCTCTCTTGGCTATATTCTCCTTTGTGGCCTAAGGAGGCAAGACTAGTTTTTGCTGTCAGATCACATCCTGGGTCAGAGGACCTTCCTCCATAAACCGGGTCCAACTTACAAATTCTCTGAATTGATTTGGCTTCTGTTACCTCAGTGTGGGAGATGCACAAATAGTTCCTTGTCAGAGCCAGCACTTTGAAACAGTGCACAAACCCAGCATCCTCATGCCTTTCCATGATCCTGCCATATATCCTGGTCATGATGAGTTTGAACTTTGCATAGCTCATAAGAAGAGAGATAGGGAATTAGGGACTACAGCAGTTTCCAGGCCTTTCCTCATCTTTACAAAACAGTCCAGTCAGGGGCAGCTAGGTGGCGCAGTGGATAGAGCACCAGCTCTGAAGTCAGGAGGACCCGTGTTCAAATGTGGTCTCAGACACTTGACACTTCCTAGCTGTGTGACTGTGGGCAAGTCATTTAGCCCCAATTGCCTCAGCAAAAAACAAAAAAAAAAGAGAAGACAGAGAGAGAAAGAGTTTAGTCTTTAGCCAGTACTCCTAGGGCAGGCACACATGTCCTGGTTTTATCCTAGACAGGGCTTCTTAAACTTTTTCCATTTGCAATTCCTTTTCCCCCAAGAAATTTTTGTATGACCCCAGTATATATGAATATATAAAATAGGTATGCAAATAAAACATTTGCTGGCAATAAATTATAATTTTACATCCCCACTTTCAGTTGGGAGACACTATATGGAGTTGAGACCACAAAGCTCCAAGTCTTTAAGTTTAAGAAACTAGGTCCTAAAGGAGCAGGACATCAACTAGAGGTTCTTTGTAACTTTTGCAAGAATACAAATTCTCTAGTATGAAAAAATTCTCACAAGTAGGGAGTGGTTTTATTGTTGGAAGTACTGATAATTAATTTGAAAATGTTTTCTAGGTGTTCAAAAATTCTTCATTGTCTATAGTAGACACTGAGGAATCTTTTCCCAGTGTCTGTTCAATTAGGGTACATATTTGGAAGTTGAAAATATGATCGTGGCATCTTGATAAGAATCCTGTGTTAACTGAGCAAAAAGATAGTAGATAAAAGCTTACTATTCTTTGTCCCTGCCTCCAACTTTTTTCTGGGTCACTGCGCTAAATATATTACAGCTTCAACTATAACAGGACTTAGAATTAAAGGCTATGCATTCTAGATTTGCTATTTCATGCCTGTGTGGCCTTAGGTAAATCTTCCACTCTATCAGAATTACCTTCTCATCTATAAAATGAGGGCATTTACTTACAAGTCAAAAAAATTAACATTAAAAAATGATTTCCTAGTCCCTGAGTGACTTCCAAAATTATATCTTTCAGGATTTCAGTTAAAAAAAATTTTTTTAATCAGATTTTGTCAAGTAAGGCAGTCATCAAAAGGATAACAAGATCTAATATGAAGAAACTAAATGGGATTGGATGGCCAAGGAGAAGGAGCCTAGTAGAAATCAAGCTGTAGACTTCTGATAGTCAGACAAACCCTTCCATTTGGTTTTCATGGCAGTCTGCCTTCCTGAACCATGAGCATGTTACCCATGGACATAGGATTATGCTCTTATAAGAAGAGGTTAAAAAAAAATTTTAAATTAGCAGAGACAACTATTTATATATGTGGGTAGGACTCATGCAAATCTTTTAAGCCAGCAGATTTTTTCCCTGTCCCATCAATGATTTTGCAGTCTTTTTGATAATGTTCAAAAATTAGCATTTACAGAACTTTTTTCTACCCTTGATTCTAGGTACTAAATGAAGCAGTGGGTGCCTTGATGTATCATACTATCACTTTAACACGAGAAGATCTGGAGAAATTCAAAGCTCTTCGAATAATTGTTCGAATTGGCAGTGGTTTTGATAACATCGACATCAAGTCTGCTGGGGATTTAGGTAGGAATATTGCAGTAAGCTGTTATTTAAACCTTTATAATTTTAAAATATGTGTATGGGAGTTTTGCATATTTAAACAGACCACAATCCCAGCACAGTATTCCCAGTGTCATCAGCACCATAAAAATTGTTGATTTTGAAAATAAAATGTGTCTATTTACATCAAAGAGTTTCTTTTGCCTCCAGTGTAAACTTCAGTACAGTCCTCCCTCCAGATGATAAAATGAATATATCTGTGTTGTTGACGATCAATTATGATCTTCAGCATGGAATATAAACTCAAATTGGAAAACTGAACAGTGAATGTTAGGTCCATGGCTGATAGTATTCTATATTCTCTGCTCTAGTTTACCAAAATTTAAAATAGTCATTACTTTGGAATGATTCAGAAAACAAAGCTAAAAAACATAATTTTCACTGATTTTTTTTTTTCTTTCTTGAAATGATCTGCTTATATTGGTTGCTGATATATGTGTTTACTTTTTAGGATAGAGGAATCATTCTAGTCAGAGTTTACATCATTTTCCCTATTTGTGAAGATTACTTCCTTTTGGGGAAACAATCTTTTGGGTTTTCTTGTTGTTATCCACATGGAGAGTTGCTGGAACTTCTTTCAGTGAAGACTTAAAAAAGCATACCCTCCAGGGTGACTAAGGAGTTGTTCAGAAAGACATTTCTCTGTATTCTGAAGAATAGAGGGACCTTTGAGCAGTTTTTTATTCTTCAGATGTAAACGGGCATCTTTTGGAGTTTAACTTTTTAAGAATAATTTAAAATTGTCAGAGAACCCCTGTGACAAAAAAGCATGAGTTTTTGTTCATTTCTCCCAAGTTTTTGCCAGCAATAACCATTTGAAGTGCTAAGATCGCTATGTATATTATCTGTGTTCAAGTGTATTCTGATTTTTCTCTAACCTGTCTACATTAAAAATGTAGTTTGGAGAACCTTTTTCAAATGATGAAAGAAATTCTCTCAGATTTGACAAAATTTAAAAAATAAATATCTTTTTAAAATGAGTGTCAATTTTCAATTGATTATCACTTGCTGAAACCATAGTTAGTAGTTCATTGTAATGATACTATTTACATTGGTGAGAGTGAGGTATTTCTTCCTGGATATTTGTAAAGTATTTTGAGGTCCTTTGAAAAGAAAGACCCTTGAAACAATTCAGTCATTAATCAGTGGAGAAGAGAAGGTAAGGCCAGTTTAGCTCTTTGTTGTTTCTTGGTGTATGCATTTGTACAGTGAGACTTTTCTTGATTGTTTGAAATCAAACAACTTAAACATAATTGTAGGCACTACATGTGACAGACCCAACCAGCAACCTGGCCATATATTTGGCCCAGGACCAAAATAATAGAGAAGCATTACAAATACAAGCAGGGAAGAAATGGGACTGCTTCAAGAAGAGCATACAAACTTTATTTTTAAATGTTTTTGGTTAATTTTGATGATGAAAGTGAATACCCAGTCATTTGAAATTTTATCACTGGCAAAAAAAAAAAAAAAAAAAAAAAAAACTCAGAAATACAGTCCCAATAATATAAACTTGCTGCTGAATTTGTTTCACTGCTAATTTGATAAATTATTAATATTTCTGAGGCATTTAAGAGTCAGATCATTTAAAATGAGCAAATGAAAGAAGAAAAATTGACTTTTAGATGGAACTGTGCTTTACTGAATTTTTTCTTCATATCTGATATAATCTGGATATGCTTATAACACTATGAATGAAACTTCATGAGAGGGATGGACTAAGGAGGCATGAAACATTCAGTATTAGTGAATTCTGTTTTCCCGTCTGTGCCACTGGCTACATGTTGAGGCTCAGATAAGTCGATTAAATTCCATCTGATTGAAAGTCACATAAAATGTAATGTTGTCTCATAGGAAGAATGCCAAGTCATAAGAATATTACTGCTCTTACAGGCATATAAAAGATGAGTGAAGGCTGTATTTCTGCATGCGAAGTTTGGCCCTTTTCTCTTAGATTGTGGTGATGTCCAGACCAAAAATCTGTGTTGCTATGGAACAAAATCAGTTCAGAATTGACAGTGAATTACTTATTTGTGAAACCTAATTTCAAATCAAAAGTTAAAAAGAATAGAAAAAGAAATAATTTCTTGTGTGTGTGTGTGTGTGTGTGTGTGTGTGTGTGTGTGTGTGTGTGTGTGTGTTTCTCTTGCTTTTTCTCTTTGTTAGGAATTGCTGTATGCAATGTACCAGCTGCATCTGTAGAAGAGACTGCGGATTCTACCATGTGCCACATCCTGAACTTATATAGACGAACTACCTGGCTCCACCAGGCATTGCGAGAAGGCACAAGAGTCCAAAGTGTGGAACAGATCCGGGAAGTTGCTTCCGGAGCTGCCAGGATTCGGGGAGAGACGTTGGGCATTATTGGATTAGGTGTGGTAACATGGCACTGCCAGTTATTTTACTTTTGACTTTCATCATTTCTTCAAACTTGAGAATCTTACATGATTAGAGAATTTTGAGTTGGAAAGGACCTAAGAGATTGTCTGGTTTAATCCTCTCTCTTTTTTAAATAAGAAAAGAGACCTAGAGAATGACTCTTCACTGTCACTTATAGACTCTCCTTCTGTGACTATCTAAATTTTAATAACTCACTGAAGATTCTGGTAGCTATTTTCTACCAGTCCTCCGGACATTCTCCTTCCTCAGTGATTGGCTCATAGTCTTTCTCTCTTTCCCTGTCTGGCTCTCATACTAAGGGACTTCAGCATGTATAGAATCTCCTTCAAACACTCTACTTTCCTACTTCCTATCTGGTTACTTCCCATGATCTACTCCTCCCCTTTAGCTACATGCAGAAATTATCATGATCTTAATCTGGCCACTTGGAGGTGATGGCCCAAAGTGTTCCCTTCCTTATTCAAAATCTGAAATTCCTTTTTCTTATTATCTGTCTTTGTTCATTCCCTCTAAGTCTTAGAATTTCTAATCCTGTATCCATCCTCACCATGACCGGCAGTCCCTCCATACTTCAGTTCTTTCCTAGGCAAGCAACCATTCACTGGCTGCATTCTTTTTTCCTTCTCTATTTTAACCTTTTACTGAATTATTTCAACTCTTTAGGTCCCTTTTCTTTAACTCTGTCACTGATCATTCCGTGATAAGACCTAACTTTGGGTTTTTCCCACCATCTACTGCCTTTAATTCTTATTCATGGGCTGCTAAACAGTTGGAGAAAATCACATGGAGCTGCTGCAATTTGTCCTGTAACAAATATTACATAATGTTAATGTCAGTTGGGTCTTCCCTACAGCATAGCAGTCCTTTTATATTTCCCTAATTGCTTCACTATCCCACTGACATCTATTGTTCCAAATCATTTCATGTTTCCTCAAACTCTCATGTTATATCTTTTCCCTACTCTCAATTGAGAACCTAGCATTAGACTTCACTGAAAAAATTGAAGGTATTCACCAAAAACGTCCTCTTTCCTCTCTTCATCTCATGTCACTCAATACCTTCTATTCCTTGTATTATATCCTCCATTATCTCTTTTTTCAAAAAAGTAACCCCATCTTCTTGATAAATAAAATTTCTTCTCACATACTTTGATCCTCTCCAATCCTCTCTTCTGTAGAAGAATGCCCCATTTATCATCCCTCCTCTTAAGTCTTTTTAAAAATTCAGCTTTAGTTCACTTTCAAATTCTCTCATTCCCATCCTTTCTACCTACTCATTAAGAAAACAAAACCTTTTTATTAATGTATATAATCAAGCAAAACAAGTTCCCTAATTAGCCACTTTTTTTTTCCCCCCTTCGGTCTGAGAAGTGAATTTACTAAGTCTCACAAAATTGTTTGTGTTTACACTATTGTTATTATAGAAATTGTTTTTCTGGCTTGTGACCAATTCACTTTTCATCAGTTCATACAATTCTTCTCAGCTTTTTCTAAAACCTTCCTCTTCATCATTTCTTATAGTACGATATTACTCCATTATATTCATATGCCATAATGTGTTCAGCCATTCACCCCTCAAATTTACAATTTTTTAATTACTTAAAATCAGAGCTGTTATAAATATTTTTATTTATAGTTTTTTTTAATCCTCTTTTTAAAAAATTTCTTTGAAGTATAAACCTAATAGCTATATCACTGGGTCAAAGTTTAATAGCTTTGGGGGCATAGTTCTAATTTTTTTCAGAATGGCTAGACCAGTTTACAACTTTACCAGTAGTTCACCTCCATCATTTGCCATTTTCCTTTTTTATTGTCAGTTTTGCCAATATGATGGGTGTGAAGTGATGTGTCAAAATCATTTTAATTTGCATTTCTTTAATTGTTAGCAAATTAGAGCATTTTTCTATGGCACTATTAATAGCTTGGTTTTTCCCCTGAAACCTGCCTTCATATCCTTTGATTATTTATCAATTTAGAATGTCTTTTGTTTAAATTGAATATGACTTTTTCTGACCCAGTTCCTTATATGTCTTAGGAATGAGATTTTTTTTTTAAATCAAACTTGGTATAAAGATGTTTCTTATTTCTCTTCTAATTTTAGTTACATTGATTTTATTTGTGTAAAATCTTTTTAATTTTATGTAATCTCACTTGACCATTTTACCTCTTGTGACTCTCACTTCAACCTCCTACAAACACACCTATGTTTTTTCCATCCTTTAAAAAAAAAAAAAAAACTCACTTGACCCAACTATGCTCATTAGCTGATGTCCTATATTTTTCTTCCCTTTTGTGGCTAAACTCCTTGAGAAAGACATGTAATCATTATCTCTGCTTTCTTTCCATTCATTCACTTAATTGTAAATCCTATGTAGTCTGACTTCCAGCTTCACTCTAATGAAACTGCTCTCTCCAAAATTAGACCAGTCTCTCAAATCACCAACTCTAATGTCCTTTCCTCATTCTTCATCCTTTTTGTCCTTTCTGTAGTCTTTGACACTTGATCATCCTCTTCTCCTGGATACTCTCTCCTCCCTCTGTTCCTTCTGCAGTCATGACTAAATTCAGCTCTCTTTACTACCATGACATACATGCTAATTAGTATTTTCAAGGCATTAATAAACATGTAAAATATGGTCAAGGACACTTTGCTAGTGAAATTCATTCAAGACAGTGACTACCTTAAAAATCTATTGTAAGTCTCAGATCTTTTTGAGAATATATTAAGATAATCTTATCACAAAGCAAGAGAAAACAGCCTTGTGAATGACCTTAATATTGTGCATTTGATTAAGATTCAACATAGGGGTTATAGAATGATGTTAATTTACTTGAAGTGGATGGTTCAAGATTTGCATTAATCTCATTTATCACTAGAGTGCTAGTCCATCAGATAAAAATGACTAGCTGACTTGCTGTGGGCAACTATATTTATTAGTTTGACTTCAGTTTAGTTTTACTGTAAGCAGAGACATTTGTGGACAAAGGTCTATGTATGTTGTCTATTGTACTAAATAAGTACATCTAAATAAATAACTACCTAAGTAACATCTTCCTTAGAGAGTTTGATCAAATAGGGGTAACCTATCTGATCTTGACCTCCATTGGTTAATTGAACTGATTCACCATCTGGGTAAATTCTATAGCCCATAGATCAGAGAAGAAAATAAACATCTTTTCCCTAGGCCATTGGGGTAAAGTAACTTGTCCACTGTCCTACACTTAGAAAGTATTATGTGTCTGAGGCCAGATTTGAACTCAGTCCTCCTGACTTCAGGGTTGATGCTCTATCCACTGAGCCATCTAGCTGCCCCCAAAACAAGCATTTCTTAAGCACCTAGTGAGGTCTTCCTGACTCTAGGCCCAGTGCTTGGAGTCACCTAGTAGCGGTAGTAATAAGGCTTCTCAGATTCTCTGACTATACAGTATCCTATAAACAAAGATTATATTCATCCATCTATTCTTTTTTTCAGTAAATATTTCTCTAGTCTTGTTATGTGTTGAAAATTGGCTTGGGGGAGGCGGGGTTGGTGAGACTGACATTGCTAACACCTGAAATACTTTACATATTCTCTTTAAAGTGGGAGATTGGGAGAAAAGTAATTGTATTGAATTTGTTCTTCTTGGCCTTGAAAAGACAAAACTGGAAGCCATGGGTAGAAGTTGGAGGGAAAAATAAATTTAAAGTTTATATTTGGTTTAAGATAAATTTTCCTTATATAATTAGAACTACCTAAAAGTTGGCATAGATTTCTTTAGAATATATGGAGGAAGGAAGGGAAATGGGGTCAAGTAAAGATTAAATGACTACTCGTTTGGTATGCTACATACCAAAAGGGTTCCCTTTTCAGACAAAACCTAGATAAGATAGTCTCTTCTTCTATGATCAAAGCTGGTTTCTAGCCATCACTAAGATGATTCAGACAGAATGGTAACTATGGTGCCAATGAGTAGTAGCATATATATTTAAAAGTACCAGTCTTGAAATCAGAGGTGTTTTCAGTGAATTATTCAATTGGTTGGTTTTATTTGCTTTTTTTTTTTTTTTTTTTTTTTTTTTTAAATTCCTGATCCTTGACTTCATCAGAATACATTCAAGAGAGCAAGAGACTGGGTCCATTAAAACATAACTAAGAGTTAGTAGTGCTGACTACTTTTAACATACCAGAGAAATGGGGCAGTCCCTAAGAGTTAATGAAGTTAATGAAGCTGGTTGTAGTTGGAAATCTAGCCAGGATACATGGTTTCTTCAGGGCAAAAGTAAAATCCCCCTTTGACATAAGTAAAGTAATGCTCAGATTTGTTTGCAAGTGTTACTTCTCTTCCAAATAATCTTTTAATGATTCTTGTTTTCTCTGTTACTTCAGAATCACTATATTAAAAGCCAAATGCATTATCTTCCTTATAAAACTAATCCTGCACCTGGCCATTATGAGCAATAGCATCAGATTTCTTTCAGTCCTAAAGCTGGAACCTTGTAGTCATCATTCTTCAGCTTTGCCCTATCTATCCAATGTTACCAAATCTCTTTTATTATTCTTTCAAAATATTTTTTTAATTCATTCCTTTTCCTTCATTGCTACCTGTCACCTTTGTAGCCAGGTAGGAAAGTAAGGCAGCCAACTCAGGTTAAACAACACACAAGAAAATCTGGAGGATATTTTTAAATATAACTCTTTCTAAATGGCTGTATGTTAAATGCCAAAGAGGATTTGGTTCTCTATAATGCTTAGGAATTTACTTTTTTAAAAAATATCTTTTTATTTTCAAAATACATGCAGAGATAGTTTTCAACATTCACCCTTGCAAAAGCCTTGTGTTTTTCTCCCTCCCTCTCTTCCATCCCTTCCTCTAGAGAGCAAGTAATCCAATACATATTGAACATATGCAATTCTACTTATACATATTTCCACAATTATCATACTGTATAAGAAAAATCAGATCAAAAAGAAAAAAATGAGAGAGGGAGGGAAAAAAAGCAAGTAAACAACGGCAATGGTGAAAATACTATGTTGTGGTCCATACTGAGTTCCCATAGTTCTCTCTCTGGATGCAGTGGCTCTCTCCATCACAAGTCTATTGGAATTGGCCTGATTCACTTCACTGTTGAAAAGAGTCATGTCCATAACGGTTGATCATCACATAGTCTTGTTGTTGCAGTATACAGTGTTCTCTTGCTTCTACTAATTTCACTATATTGTTTTGTTTTTCTTGCTTTAGAAAATGTTGGCTGTTATTATTGTTATTTTCCCAGGGCAAGTGTGGGATGAGACATTGAGGTTCCTCAAATACATTGTAAATTCCTAAGAGGCAGGCATTAAATTTCATGTCCCTTACAATTTCCACATAGGGATGGACACATTAGTTCTCAATACTTATTAAGGAATTTTTAAAAATTCATAAAATGCAGTAGGATCATACTTAAGTCCAAAGTAAGTCTTTATTTTAACCATTATTATTTTAACCAAATATATGACAAAAAGATGATTAATTAGCACTCATTTTGGTATCCTTAAACAGAAGAAAAGCATAAGTTCTAATTCATCTTCGTCTTTCCTTTTTTTTAGTTTTATGTGTATTATTATTTTTTATTTCAATAGTATCATTTTATTTTTTCCAATTATATATAAAAATAGTTTTTTACATTCATTTTTGTAAGATTTTGAGTTACATTTTTTTTTCTCTCCTTCCCTCTCTTACCTGGAATAGGTTATATATACATGTATAATCATTTACATGTTGTGAAAGAAAAATCAGAGCAAAAGGGAAAAACCATGAGAAGGAAAAAAAGCAAATAAACAACAAAGAAAAGGTGAAAATAGTATATTTTTGTCTGCATTCAGTCTTCATAATTTTCTCTCTGAATGCAGATAGCTTTTTCTATCCCAAGTTGATTGAATTTTCTTGGATCACTGCATTGCTGAGTAGAGTTAAGTCTATCATAGTTGATCATCACATGATCATGCTTTTACTATGTACAGTGTTCTCTTGGTTCTGCTCACTTCACTCAACATCAGTTCATATAAGTCTTTCTAGGCTTTTGTGAAATCAGCCTGCTCATCATTCCTTATAGAACAATAATATTCTATAACATTCATGTAGCAAAACTTATCCAGCCATTCTCCACCTGATGGGCATCCATTCAGTTTCCAGTTTCTTGCCACTACAAAAAGGGCTGCTACAAATATTTTTGCTTATGTGGGTCCTTTCCTCTCTTTTATGACTTTTTTAGGATAAACACCCTATATTTAACTGCTGGATCAAAGATGTAACTATGCACCGTTTTATAGCCCTTTGAGCATAATACCAGTTTGCTCTCCAGAATGGTTGGAGCATTTCACAACTCCACCAAGAATGCATTAGAGTTCCAGTTTTCCCACATCCCCTCCAATGTTTATCATTATCTTTCCTGTCATCTTAGCCAGTCTTATAGGTGTGAGGCTGTACTTCTGAGTTGTTTTAATTTGCATTTTTCTAATCAATAACTTCATCTTTTTTTTTTCTCAATGAAATGTTGAACTTTAGAATCCTCATTTTTTAACCTTTTTGAGAAATGTAATATTATTTCTAAAACTTTAGATAGCAATATTGGAAATGTATAGAATTTGTTCATTTAAACAATAAAATCAGTAAGGTTTTATTTAGGACAATTGAGTATAAGCAGGTCAGTTTAAAATTTTCAACTCTTATTAGGGTTAAAAAGGAAATCTGGTTTCCCTGCAATTGTTGTTGTTGAAAATCATGAAAGCATGTATTCCTACCTGTGTAAAGAGAGTAAACTAAAGGGGCCTCACACCTCTGTTGCAGTGTGAGGAATTCATCCTGCCTTCTTGTCTGGTCCAGCATTAATTCTTATACTACAAATATATAAAGGGTAGAAGGGCAATCAGAAATTGGGCTACATATGCACATCAAAGAAACATTGAATTGTAAAAGAGACCTACTCTTCTACTACCTACCTCACTCTGTAACAATGGAAAAATCATTGACCTTGTTTGAGCCAGTTTCCTCATTTACAAAGCAAAGGTTGATCTAGATTTCTCTAAAGGCCCTCCTAGCTTTCACATTCTGCAACCCCACAAGAGCACTCCACTTCCCACAACAGAAGCTCCTTTTTTCCTGTAATTTTCTGCTTCTTCCTAACAGTAGAACCTCAAATAAGTTTGGCCTGCAGCTTTGAGTTTATAGAGATCTTTTCTTTTAGATAAAATATATCTAGTTTTCCTAATGGATGAGGAGTCAGAATCATGTTGGTCACAAGTCCCCAATTGACACCACAGGTTTTCCATGTAGCTCTTAAGCAGTCAGTAGCTGCTGTCAGGCCCCATTCATGGTTCTTCAAAGCAGTGGTCTCTAAACTTTTTTGATCCTGTCCCTCACTGGTCAAAATTTTTGAGCATATACCATATATATATATATATACATACATACATATATATATATATATATATATATATATGTATGTGTATATGTGTGTGTATATATATATATATATATATATATATATATATATATATATATATATATATATTTAAGTATTTACAAATTATATGCATAGATTATTAATAATCAGGTACATTATAAAACTTATTCCAAAAAATGAGCTAAAGGTGAAACAATATTTAGTGCTAGAGTTAATGGGGAAGGGCAGGATTTGTTGAATGGAGGAATAACATGGTCAGACTAGTCAATTACTTGGGCAGTTTGTGGAAAATGATTCACAGAAAGGAGAAATGAGGGAGGGAGAGTAGTTAGGAGGCTGTTGCAGCAATCCAGGCAAGGAGTCATGAGGACCTAAACTAGATAGTAGCCAGAGCCAGATTCCAAAGATTGTATAGAAGTAGAAATGATATGATTTAGCCACTGATTTGGGATAGATACCAAAGTTGTGAACCAATGTGACTAGAATTGTGGTACCTTCAGCTGTAATAGGGAAGTTTGAAAGAGGGATGGGTTTGGGAGGAGATACTGTAATGATCATTTGTGAAGATTACAACCCATCTGTGCTGGCTCATCCTGTGTAGCTCATTGCCCTATCCAGAAAAGAAAAGAAGGGAGGCAGGACTTGAAACATTTAATGCCTCCAAGTGCACCTGCCAAAGCCATGATGATCTGAGGGGAATGGATGTAAGTATGTTGGGGGCAGGAAAGAGGGAGAGAATTTTCCCAGTGGCACCTGCACAGCTGTTGCTTTGGGCACCTGGTTAGCAGTTAGATTATCATGTTATATAACTTCCCCAAGAGGCCTAGACAGGCTCAGAAATAGGAGGATTGAGGGCTTACATAGCAGAGAGAGTGAAGGACTATTAGAGGATAAGAATAAGAGAGCCTGTTTTACAGAAAAACAGTTAGCTATTGAGGAGAGGATGGGATATCAGGGATTTTCCCACCCTCTTGTCAGTCAGTTAATAAACATTAAGTATGTTCTATGTGCCAGGCACTGTATAAGCTCTGGAACACAAAGTTAAAAGAAAGCTCTTGTTCTGAAGAAATTCACAGTCTATTTAGGGAAAACAACATGTAAACAGCTGTATACATACAATCTGTATACAAGAGAATGGGAAATCATTAAACAGGGGGATGACGCTAGATTTAAGGTGTTGAGAAAGACTTCTCTAGAAGGTAAGATTTTAGCTGGTAAGCTAACATTGAAGGAAGCCAAAAGGCAGAGATGAAGAGAGTAGGTAGACAGCCAGTGAAAATGCCCTTAATTGAGAGATGCAGTATCTTGCTCAAGGAGCAACAGAAGCTGATAACCACAGGATCAAAAAGTATGTGATCATGAAAGGCTTTGAATAACAGTTTATATTTGTCCTGGAATTGATAGGGAACCACTTGAGTTTGTTAAGTTAGGGGAATGGCATGAGAGGATCTGAGCTTTGGGAAAATAATTTTGGCAGTTGAGTAGAGGGGAACTGTAGTAGGGGAGGGGCTTGTGGCACATATCCCAAACAGTTAGTTATTACTGTAGTCCATGTATAAGGAGAGGCTAGCCTGTACCAGGTAGTTTGGAGAAGTTGGAGGTATTTGCTTGTTTGTTGTTCTTAAAGGAAAGATAACAAATTCAGTTTTTGGTGATTTTCCCCCCCTTCATCCCCTCCCCCAGGTAATTGGGATTAAGTGACTTGCCCAGGGTCACACAGCTAGAAAGTGTTGTGTCTGAGGCCACATTTGAACTTGGGCCCTCCTGACTTCAGGGCTGGTGCAAATTCAGTTTTTGCATGTTAAATTTAAGGTATTGATTGAACCTCTAGTTTAAATAAGTTAATAAGCAATTGAAGATGTGAAACTTGTCAGTCAACAAAGAGGGCAGGGCTAATAAAATAGCTTTGAGGATCATCAGCATAGAGTTGATAATTTAATCTCTAGGAGTTGATGAGATCCATAAAGGAAACTTAAGAGATATCAGATAATAGGAGAACCAGGAAAGGGTAATATCCTGAAAACCTAGGGAGAAAAGAACTTCAAGGAAAAGAGAGTGATCTAGAGGTTAAGAAGGATGAGGATTGAAAAAAGGCCATTAGATTTGGAAAATAAGAGATCATTGATTATTTTGAAGAAAGCAATTTCTTTTCTTTTTTTTTTTTTCCAGCAGTTTCCTTTTTTTGAAAAAAGTAGTTTCAATTGAACGATGAATCTGAAAGCCAGAATTTAAAGAGATCAAAGGAAGTGGAAGTATTTAACATAGACAGCCTTCTCAAGGAGTTTAGCCACAAAAGACAGAAGAGATATTAAAAATCCCTTCTCTCTAACTTGAACTCCAGTTGAGTTTTCTTTCCATAAGGGATGCCTCATTTACATGAGCAATAGTTAACATAATTTGGACAACATCCTTTCCTATAAAAGCTTCACTATTTTAAAACTACTTCTTTAGCCATTACTAAAACTTATGTATTTAAGTTCTTTTCCAGTTGAGTAAACATGAATGATCTGTGTGTGTGTGAAAATTTTCTTCATAATTATTTAAATTTCCCCATTTCTTTTTCCTTTTCATTGTGTTTGCTTACTGAAGCATGCTGATTTTTATTTGCCCTTTTGTGTATAATGTAGTTGAAGGCAACAAACATCTTCTAATTTTAAAAAGAAAAGTTACATATTTATGTCTAAATTATGCAAATTTGTATTCAGTACTTGTTTTAGACCAAAGGAGAAAAACAGATCTGATTTATATTTGAATTATCCCTACACATCAGTAATGTATGGATTGTATATATGTATGTATGTATGTTCAGGGAGGATTAGTACCTCTGGTGTGAGGGCTTGCTAAACCCTCTATGTAGCTTGTAATCCAACTTTGGTGTCTACCTGATTCACCAACTCTCATCTGTTTCCAAGAAGCTGTAACATGCACAGTTGCCACACTGTTCCCCATAAATTGTCTTGGCAGATGGACTAAAGCACATTAAAGATAACCAATAGGCCTCCAACCTGACAGTGAGTTAGAAGGATGTTTACCCCATGCATGTGAAGACTTCTCCTGTTGGAATGGGTGGATGAAACCAGTTTGTTTCAGTGACCATAAAGGCAGCTGGAGGAGGTGCTATGAAATCCTTAGGGTTTGGTTAGACATTAAAGCCTTCAAGGTCATCCACCAAATCCCAAGCCATCTCTGGGATTTAAATGGCATTATCATGGGTATAGTCCAGCTTGGTGTAAGCAATTAACATTTCTAGTTAATAAATTTTCTTTAATTGGAGCCACAGGGATAAGTGGGCAAAGTCACACCATTAACTCTTTGATTGTACCAAGCTGTATTCTACAGTGGTGGTCTAGACAGAGGAGGTTGAGCAGAAGAAGCAGAATTGTGCATATATACATATATGTGAGAGTGTGTGTGTGTGTGTGTGTGTATGTGTGTGTGTGTGTGTGTGTGTGTATCAAAGCTTGCTTGGCTTGCTTGCTGTCCCTTTCAAGATTCTAACAAGTGGTTGAAGAGAATGAAGTAAACAGAATAGGATAATTTTTTTTCTGTTATAAATCTAGGGAAATGCAAGTACCAATTAAATGAATGCAATGTTGTAATTATCATCTACAAAGTTGTATTTTTCCCCCCTCTATTTTCTATGTCTACAATGTTGGATCAAGGCCCATTTTTCAAAGCAAAGGCCATGCCACTAAAAATGTTTTCTGCATTATTCCTTCCTTTCTTCTTTAGGCACAGCCCTAGCCTCAACCCCTGGAAATATTCCATTTCTGTTTATTCACTCAGCAGTTATTTATTAGGCACCTGCTGTGAGCTGTTTTGTCCTGTGAGTAACAGAGCAGCAGCAGACTATATCTCTCTACCTTTGAGGCATAAGAGTATAGGATCATAGATTTAGAGTTGGAAGAAACATCTTATATTTCCCTTAGAAGTTATCTTAAGGGCAATTCTAATGGATTTGTGTTGGAATGTGCCATCTACATCCAAATAGAGACTATGGAGACTCTAAATGTGAAAAGCATAGTATTTTCACCTTTTTGTTATTGTGTGTTTGCAGGTTTCTGTTTTTCTTTGTTGTTTTTTTTTTTTCTTTTTGATCTGATTTTTCTTGCACAGCATGATGAATATGGAAATATGGTTAGAAGAATTGCACACATTTAACCTGTATTGGATTGTTTGCTATCCTGGAGGGGTGGGGGGAAAGGAGAAAAATTTGGAACACAAAGTTTTCAAAGATGAATATTGAAAACTATCTTTGCATGTATTTGGAAAAATAAAATACCTTATTTAAAAAAAAAAAAAGTCGTGTTAGATCTTAGATCAGTCCTATTGTTTTTTGATAAGGAAGCTACATTTCTACTTCTATTGTGGAAGTACAATATATGTATAGGAAACAAAGAAATATAATAGCTAATATTTTTATATAATGCTGAAAGATTTGTAAAGCCACAATCCCACACCCATCCCCCACAATCTTGTTGGATTCTCAACACTGAGGCAGAGGATATTATCTACATTATTTTAAGGATAAGAAAATTGAGGCCATATAGTGAGTTATCTAAAGTTACATCACTAATGAGACAAGATTTGAACTCAGCTTCTTCTGGTCATCAGTCTTTGTACTGTACATAGTTACCCATCTCAGTGCCAGCAATAAACAGTATTAGCAAGGTCATCAAATAGTAGCTTAGAACCAATGTCAGACACATGGCCCACAACTTCTTGGAGGGAAAATTAAGAAATAAAAATAAAACAGTATTACATTTCAAAACTGTCAATATGTGACTCATGGGGATCTTTATAGTTTAGTGATCCTCACTTCTATTTGAGTTTGACAACAATGACTTAGATTATATCCATAAGTGGTAAAGGAATTTGGGAGAGAATATTAGGAATATAAGTTTGTCAAGGAAGACTTCTGGCGGGAGGTAACTGTGGAGTCTGAGCTTGATAAGGAACAAGTGACTATAGTAATGGGCTGCCCTCCACCAGAGGTCATCAGATAAGGCATTGGGTGGCTCAAGGAGCCCTTGTTGGTAGAAAGGAGGCTTAGATTAGGATTTAACCAGTAGCTTCCAAAATCCCTTTCCAGTTCTGCAACTCTGTGGCTTAAGGTTATCACTAAGAAGATATAATGATATTTGTTAAATTAAATGAAGAAATTTCTAGTGAAAGCAATGTAATAAATAATAGCCCTGAAGCTGAAATGAACAAACTTCAGGAATAATACAAAAATTAGCAAAACTTCCATAGTGAACTTTTGGAAGATGAGATTTGAGAAAAATTTTGCTGACCAGGTGACTGCTAGAATAGATATTAAAACTGACAGCAAGCCAGAAGTCTTGTTTAATTTCCCAAAAATCATATGGTAAGAAAAGAAATGATTAATAGTATAAGTGAGTAGAATTTGAGACCTACATTGCCTAGTAGTATTTCATACCCATTAGCATTCTCTTGAGTTACATGGTAGCCAACTTGGGAAATTAGCTACGTAAGCTTTTAAGAAATACTTGGGATTTATCATCTATCTCTTGGTGTATGGAATACATGGTAGAAAGCCTTTGTAAAGCTGGAGGCAGGAGAGTAAATAAAAAGGGAGATAATAACATAGAATTGGACATTATATAGTCCACCTCCTTGATTGGTACACTAATCTGCCATCATTGGGGATCAAGCACTACTTTTGCCGGTTTTCAAGAACTTTGGAAATGGCCTCTTTAAATATTGGATTTTTAAAAAACATTTACCTTTTTGTGTGGAAATTATTCTAAAATGATTTTATGTACTTTTCTGCACTTATTGTAAATGAGGGGTGGGTGGCATCAATGCAGGAAGCTAAAAATTCCATCTGCTGGTGCAGATGAGCATCTCTTCTTCAGTTTATGGTCTTAAGAAATATGAAGAGTCCTAGAGCTTAAGTGTAGGGCCCATGTCACAAGGCCCGGGATGTACTCAAGATAGGAATGATCCATCTATATAGACTCTAAGGTCGACACTATTCACACTCTAGGTTTGCTTCTTGAAATAAAATATTCTGAGCATAATTAAAGTTTCTTGATGACTTAGTCATCCCAAGAAGGGACTAAGGTATCCAGAGTGATCTGGGCAGTTGAAGAAAAATCCGAGGGCACCCTTCATTTATCTGAACATTGATTGGTCTGTGTAAGAAGAGCTTGCCCTGATTGACTTCAGAGAGCAAAGCAAAAGCAATTGCAGAAGTGGCCAGGCTAGGGAAAATAAACAGAGGCTCAATAACAGTTAACATTGATCTAGTGCTTGAGGATGTGCAAACCCATGTTGTCATTTGTTGTGCAAATCACCCTAGGAGTTAGGATCACTTTCACCTTCACTTACAGAAGATGAACCTGAACCTTAGTTAGGTAAAGTCACCCAGATGGGCCATCCTAGGCCCAGCACCATCCTTAGGATCCACCTCACCCTTGGTGAGATACTGCAGAAGGCTTCACTTATCCATGGATATTAGACTGGATCATCACCAGGATCTTTCTCTGTAATTCAATTCATGCCACCAATACTTGTTAAACATCACCTACATGATTGTCCCTGACAGGCAAAAATCAAAATGAGAGTTCCTGTTCTCAAGCTTTATTGTTTTTTTTTCCCCCATTATATATGTATATTAACTTTTTTTGATATACACACATTTCTATATTTTTCCATATGGTTAGATCTGACTTTATTTGTGTGGAAAATGTTTTGTAGTTTTGCTTATATAGTTCCTGACTTTCCCTTGGCATATAGATTCCAAAATATTCTATACTATCAACAGTTATTTTAAATGGAATTTCTCTTTGTATCTCTTTCTGTTGGATCTTGTTAGTGATGAGATACACATTTCTTTTTTTTTTTAAATTAATTTTATACTTATAATTTTTTTGACAGTACATATGCATGGGTAGTTTTTTTTACATCATTATCCCTTGTATTCACTTCTTTTCCAAATTTTCTCCTCCCTCCCCTAGATGACAGGCAATCCCATACATGTTAAATGTGTTACAGCATATCCTAGATACAATATATGTGTGTAAACCAAATTTCTTGTTGACGGTAAGAATTGGATTCAGAAGGTAAAAATAACCTAGGTAGAAAGACAATAGTGCAAAAATGCAAACAGTTTACACTCATTTCCCAGTGTTCCTTCTTTGGGTGTAGCTGTTTCTATCCATCATTGATCAACTGGAACTGAATTAGATCTTCTCTTTGTTGAAGATACCCACTTCCATCAGAATATATGAGATACACATTTCTTTGTGAATCATGTTGAGAAAAATCAGAACAAAAGGGAAAAAACATGACAGAGAAAAAAAAAAAAAAAACGAACCTAGCATGTGTTGATTTGCATTCAATCTTCATAGTTTTCTTCCTGGATGCAAATAGCGTTTTCTATCCAAAATTTATTGGGATTGCCTTGGTTCACTGGACTGCCTAGAAGAAGCAAGTCTTTTTATAGTTGATCATCACACAATATTATTACCGTGTGTGATGTATTCCTGGTTCTAGCTTGTTTCACTTAACATTGGTTCATGTAAATCTTTCCAGGCCTTTCTAAAATCAGCTTATTCATCATTTTATAAAACAATAATATCCCATTATCTTAATATACCACAACTTATTCAATCATTCTCCTCATTTTCCAATTCTTTGCCACCATAAAAAGAGCTGCTACAAATATTTTTGTATATGTCGGTTCTTTTTCCTCTTTTATAGTTTTCTTTAGATACAGATTCAGCAGTGTGTTCCTCAAGCTTTCATTCTCCTGGGAGTAAAACACATGTACACAGAGAAGAAAATCCAAAAAAATTCAAGAGGTTTCAAAATAATTCTAGGTGGAGAGGTGTTAACAATTGGAGAGAATCACTCAGCCCGAACAAAAACTTTTAATGAAAGGCAGATGTGAGAACAGAAAGCATTTCCTATATGAGGCACAGCCAGTGCAGAAAAATGTAGGAGAAAGAAAATCATGTATAGAGAAAAAACAAGTAAGTCAGTTTAGCAGAAATGAAATATGTGAGATTAAATACTGTGATTGTAGAAGGCTTTAAATGCCAGTAGAGGAACTTGTATTTTATTCTGGAAACAGTAGGGAGCCACTGAAGTTTCTCGAGCTGGGTATCAATATTTCTGTGCATTAAGCGGGGAAGATGGATTTGGAAAAAGGAGATACTGGAGGCAAGGAGGCCAATGGAAAGGAGACTCTTTAGTAGTCAGAATCTGAACTGGGACAGTGACCCTGTAAGTGGAGATGGGTATGGGATCTAAGATATGAGAGGTTGAATCAACCAATGTTTACCATCTTATATAGAAATGGTTGAAGATGGCTTATATTTCACACCTGAGAAGATGGTGATCCCCAATCAGTCATGGAGTAAGGATCAATAATAACTCAATTTCAATGCTTCTATAATACTTCACATCTGTCATGAGCTAACTTTATAAGACTAACATCTGTACTTTGGGAAGACAAAATGTGATGAGAAAACATTATTAGTATTTGTAAGCGAATTTCTTTTAATTTCTTTTTTATTTACAAAGCATATACATGGGTAATTTTTTTCAACATTGACCCTTACAAAACCTTCTGTTCCGACTTCTTCCCCCCACCCCTAGATGGCAGGTAGTCTCATACATGTTAAATATATTAAATTATGTGTTAAATCCAATATATGTATACATATTTATACAGTTACCTTGCTGCACAAGAAAAATTGGATCTAGAAAGAAAAAAAAAGGCTGAAAAGGAAAATAAAAATGCAAGCAAACAATGATTGAGAGTGAGAATGCTATGTTGTGGTTCACACTCAGTTCTGGCTGTCTTCATTACTGGACAATTGGAACTGGTTTGAATCTTCTCATTGTTGAAGAGCCATGTCCATCAGAATTGATCATTGTATAGTCTTGTTGTAGCTGTGTATAATGATTCTCACTTCATTTAGCATCAGTTCATGTATGTTTCTCCAAGCCTCTCTGAAATCTGCTGATTGTTTCTTATAGAACAATAATATTCCATAACATCCATTCACCATAACTTATTCAGCCATTCTTCAGCTGTGATGGGCATCCATTCACTTTACAGTTTCTTGCCACTACAAAAAGGTCTGCCACAAACTTTTGCACATGTTCTATCTTCTCTATTTGCCTCCATCTTCCACAGGAGGGTTTTATGCCTCTTATTTGGTGGTAGCTATCAACGTTATCAGTTAGCATTATTGAATTATATTATATTCTGGAAAGTGTATTACAAAAACAAGTAAGAGATACTAACCCTGCTGGTAAAAACCAACCTAAAAAGGCTTGATGTGAGTAGACACCAAGATTATATATGATAATGGGGAAACTTTTGGCACACTGAGGTTCAGATGTTCCCTCTGATGTAGTAGAATGTCATTGTCATGCACACAATAGGGATTGTTTTAGTTCTTGCATGTGTGTCCCCAGCACCTCAAAGTGCCTGTGAATGCAGAGCAGGCAAGTCAAAAATGCTTGTTGATCTATTAGTTATTATCTGTGTGATTCTTGGTAGGTCATGTTAAGTCAAGGTTCTCTGGAGAAACGAAGTCACAGATTTAGTGTAAGGATTAAATAAGATGTCCTGACTTGTTATCTTTGCATATAAGTTGATTCCTTTGCCGTGATTGCTGTTCATATGTTTTTGCCTCTCTGTTTAGGTCGTGTCGGACAGGCGGTTGCACTTCGTGCCAAAGCCTTTGGCTTCAATGTCATTTTCTATGACCCATACCTGTCTGATGGCATTGAGCGTGCTCTGGGGCTCCAGAGGGTGAGCACTTTACAGGACCTGCTATTTCACAGTGACTGTGTAACCCTACACTGCAGCTTGAATGAACATAATCATCATCTGATTAATGACTTCACCATTAAGCAGGTAACCACATCAGGCGCTTGGTTCCTGTTGGTCTTTTGGGTTGGTGTGATGTGTAGTGTTCCAAAACGGAGACTTTCATTTTCCTAAGGGGGCTGTGGCCGCTAGTCTAATCTTTCCTGCTCCTCCCTCTCCTTTTTTGTTTCTGACCCTAACAATTAGAAAATTATTGAAGCCACATTTATCTATTTAGTGATTTTTTTTCCCCCACTGAAATTAACTTGTTAAATCTATAAAATGAGACTAATAATAGCATCTACCTCCCAAGATCATGGCTAGGATCAAATGAAAGAGCATATTGCTTAGAAGCAAGGGGAGACTTAACCAACTGTATTAATTTTCCCAAAAAGGAAGTCATGGCTGTTTCCTTTATATTGCCACCAAATTTGACTTAAAAGTAAGTTCAGTAATTATTTATGAAACCTTCTCTGCATTGTCAAATGTACAAAGTCTGCACTGGCATAAGGAATATTGTCTTCTGGGTGAGCTTGCTGTTGTTCTCTAAGGAACAGGCTGGGAATCCCGGATTTTCTGAGGATGATCTAGTTTCCAGTCTACAGAATTCAAAAGGCAGAGCTGAGAATGGCCCACATCAAGGAAATGAATCAGTTTGTTCCTGCTTTACTTTTAAAAGCAAGAGAGTAAATAGGGAACCACCTACCCCTTTCCCATTTAGACTTCCACTCCCCTTCTAAAAGGGACTGAGTCAAAGGATGGGGACTTGGGAGGAGAGGGCATCTGGTCAGTCCTCCCCACGATACACTTGAGTTATGGGGAAGGGGACGGGGATCCCAGACTCCTTCTACCCAAAAAACCGTTTTATGTATCCCCTGCGGGGCAAAGAGGGAAATTGAAATCCAATGTGGAGGAAAATTCACAACTTGAAATGCCCTTCTTGTTCAGTAACTACTGAACTTGAAAAGGCCTTGTTGCTATTGGTGAATTTAAATGAACGAGTAGTATGACTGCCCAGCGCCCCCTTGTGTTCAAAACAAAGGCTTGCAGAGGCTGATGCTGTTCAAAAAGTGATTTGGTTTTGAATTTACCAAAATTGATTGCTAACTTCTCAAGTCCTTTATAATGCTGGGGATATAAAATAGATCAGCTTGAGTGGAGTCTTAAAATTTCTCTTTTGAAAATAAAACAGCTGGGTATGAATCTAGCTAGTTCTACAATTTCTGTGAACACTTAAATGCTTGTTCTCCTTGCAGTGGGAAGTAAAAACTCCAAATCCACAACTTAAAATGGTCGAGTTAAAATGGAAGTTTTCTCGAGGGCAGGGATTGCTGTGGCCTTTCTTTGTCCTCCAACACTTAGCGCTTCTGGCATATCATGAATGCTTGTTAAATACTAGTTAACGGATGTTTTAAATGGTGCCTGGTAGACTTCAATTATGGGATCATAATCCATTAAGCTTCTGTCCCTGGAATTAATTGTTAGTTTTGATTTCAAATATAGACTTGGAGTCAAAGTATTTACTTTGTTGAGTTAAAATTGAATTAAAACAGTGAGAAGTTTTCTGTAGGTAATTTAATTTTTTTAATGTCACCTTGGAGAAGTCAGTTTTTCCTACATAATTTTACCTTAATTATTGTTCACATCAGACTAGCTATATCTTTTTGTCATCATTCTAGTTGTAAAGTTTTATGGTAGTGATGCTTAACAAATGATTAATATAGATAAATATAAATTAATATAGATAAATAAATAATACAGATAATATAGTAATTCTTAACAAGTGATTAGTATAAAGTAAATAAAAAATAAAAATTTTTTAAGTTTTGGTAAAAAAAAAATTGTTATTCTTCTACATAAGTATATCAAAAGTGTATTAAGAAAAATAGCTGAGTCACAAGAATAATTCTCAAAGGGCCTTCTAGAAACTGTTTAATCCAACTCCCTTATTTTTTTTAAAAAAGGAATAGGCCCTGCAAGGTGAAGTGACTCTGATTCTTTACAATTCACCGGCACTTCCCTCTTGGCAACTTTGTGAGGTATGTGTTATCACCTCACATTTTTTAATAGGAAAAGACTGAGGTTCGGATAACAGCCACAGTATTAAAAATATTGTCTATAGACTTAGGAGTAGTAAGTGGTCTTCTAGCCACCCTGCAGTTCAAAAAAGTCCCCCATGAGGGGACCCTCATCTTCTGTTTTTTTCCTGCTCACCTGGGTTACTTTCACCTATAAAGGTAGCTACCTTCATAGGAATAGAACAGAGGCTTAGGAAATTCTTTTTTTCAAGGAGTTGAATTGAGATTTAGACCAAAATGATTATTAGATGACCAAAATGATTAATAGATGAGATAAAAAATAAAATAGATGAGATAAAAATGTTTTTCTCATTTGATATACACTTCAGTGAGACACTAGAAGAATCACATTTTAAATTAGGAAAGAATGCATTGTAAACAGGTGATAAACTACCTAAAGTTGTCACATCGTGTTAGAATACATAACATAGTATATAATGACTGTAGTTTTTATGCATATCATACAATGTGCATTATGAAATTTGGTTATTTTTTAGAAACATTTGTTACATAAATGAATATGCCCCAACCCCTCCATCCCTGCAAGTCAGGATGCCACACTGGATAGGAAAAGCCTCCACCCACCCCCTCATATGACATACTTTGCACATGCATATTCTTTGAGCAGGGAGCTCAAAGTTGCCAAGGGAACCTCAACACTGAATTTCCCTTTGTAGAGTTAAAACTGTAGCTTGACTGTTGCTTTAATCTGTTTTCCTGGAATGGCTTCCTACACATGAAATAAGAGTGAAGGTGTGGAAAACTGAGGGGCTGCACAGCAGGCTAGCTTTTGAGCGGTTTGCTGGCATTTGGGAACCAGTGATCATAGACGTCTAAAGCCATTCTGTGTTCTTTGAGGCACCCCAATTTCCAAAAACAGGATTATTTTAAATTGCATACTGATAATAAAGATGAGAAGGGAAATAGCTGCAGTTCTACCAACAGAAGTATGAAGCATTAGGAGACTTTGGGCAAAGGCTCTTATGGAGCCTAGGCCCTGCTTGTGCCATCCTAGTGCCATCCTAGCAAGTTCTAAGAGGGATGCTGTCATTGCCAAGGAACTAGGGCCAACCTGAAGAGACATCAATGAAGCACAGACTCTAGCTTCATTCTAATCAGTTTTTCTAAAGATTCATATCTTTGTGAGTCCTTTTGTGTAGCTTTTGAATTGAGACCTTTCTTGCCACCAGAGCCTAACAGACACATGAAGATGTGAAAGTTACATTATTAGCCTTGAGAATTGTGTGTCACCATCTGTGGATACTCAAGAGCACTGTGTTCTCTCTCCCTTCTTTCTTTTCTTTCTCTTATCTGTCTCTTTAGTCCTTCTCTTCCTCTCCTCTCCTGCTTTTCTTTTAGTTATAGGTTAGTTTTTCCTACAACTCCAAAATGGGGGTTGGAATCTTGCTCCACTAAGAGATCATAACAACAAACAGAAATTAAGTTTAACAAGACTGATTTGTCTCTATCTTTGGTTTACTCTTTATTACAAGAGCCTTCCCCTCCTCTCCCAGACTCCTTGTCATTGAGATATGCCAAACTAGTTATTCTTTCCTCTCCTGGTAATTCATAGTTCAGCTTCTTCCTCAACACAAAGCAGTTCTTTCCAAACCTTCATCCTCTCTCTGGAACTTTACTGATAAGTAGAATCAGTATAAACTTAGTGATTGAGTACAAAATATTATCTTGTTTTTGAGCAGCTCAGTTATGAAAATTAAATTGGTGTGAATGATCATGTTATATTTAAAGCTTAGCTAAAACTCCTTTTCGGGGGAAAATGTGGCATTATGTCTTATTTTTTGAAGCAGATAGTGTAGGGGGTGATCGATTTAGCTGCTTAGACTTTGTTGTAATGGATGCTTCTGAGTAAATGAGAATGCCTCAACTTTTATTTTATCTTATTTTTAATTTGATTATTATTTTTTAATTTTTCCCAGATGAGACAAGGGGCTTTCCTGGTGAACACAGCACGAGGTGGGTTGGTAGACGAAAAAGCACTGGCACAGGCCCTGAAGGAAGGAAGGATACGAGGGGCAGCCTTAGATGTACATGAGTCAGAACCATTCAGGTGCTTTTCTGTTTGTTCTTTTGTTCCCTTTCCTTATTTTTCCCTTGTAGTGCATGTGGGGGCAGTGACCCAATTGTCCAACTCCTACCCTTACCCTATAACCATTGTCACTCCTAGCCAGCCCAGCAATCTGTCCATATGCAGCAGGACTGCTGACTGTCCCAACAAAGGAAAAATAGGGGTAGAAAGGAGACATGGCCATTGGTCCATGCCTTCTTTAGAACTCTTGAGCGTTGTAAGTGGTCCTCCATTGAAGGACTGGTCCTTCTCCAAACTCTACCCACACACGCACACGAAGAGAGACCAGAGGAGGAACACCTGGTTATTAATCTGAAACCACACAGATGCAAATGGGATATTTGAGTGTCAGTATTTAATATCTAACACATGCATGCCTTCTTCCAGCAATGGCTGGAGCAGGGAAGTCCAGTGACCAGAAGGGAGGCCTGTGGCAGTTTCATGGGTTTCAGAAAGGCCTTGGACATCATTATCATTCTATTTCCCATTGATTCTTGCTAGCATAAATGAGGATAATGGCTACAGTAATTCAGCTTAATAACTTCCATTTCCTCCCCTATATAGCCCCCCACTGTGCCCCGGTCTATTTTTGTTAAGATTTGGGTTTGTCCGCCCATGCTTCTGCTGAAATAGGACTCCAAATACTTCTGAACTTGTTACCCCAACATATCTTCTTTTAACACAGTAACACTGGAGATGGCAGCGTCTCCTCAGTCACTGATCTTGGACTGAATGGAAAGATGAAAATTCAAAAGGAAATCCATCAGGAGAAAATCAAGCTAATTGATAATTTTCAAACCCATGAAAAAAGATGCTTTATATGGATTATCAGAGACCAGCCATTAATTGATAGTAACTGCCAATAAAATCTTTTGCAGTCAGTCATAAAAGGTTATTTGCAAATAGAAAACTTGATTCTCTATTATTGCCCAAGAAGCCACTGAATCCTCTTGTTTACTTCCAAGTGTAACCATTACAACAAGGTGATTAATAATGTATACAAAGAAAGCCACAGCCTTAATGGCATCCAGAATATCTTAGAGAAGAAGTGGGGTGGAATGAGGTTTCCAAGATAATTTTCTTAAGTAACTTAAATCAGGGAGCAGTCATTACCTCCTGGTATAAATAGGTATTGCCTATCTGAGACAATAGCCTACTGCTGCACAGTTCTCAGTAGCTAAGGAGCCTCAATTGGATAGAACCGTTTCTGGGCTTCATATCCAGGTCACCTGGTCAAGTCCTTATCTGTTTGAATAAACAGCTGTGCTAGAAGTGAATCGAGTAACACTTTAGGGCTGCTCCCATGACTCTCCATCTGACCATTGAAAACAGTGGGAGTAAAGCCAGGATCTCTTACAGCCTGTACTGTATGTGAGATTATGATACTTATTTCCTGGCTTTGCCATCCAACTCTTGGATGGGCCCTGAACATAGTATTTTCTCTCCACTCAGAAATCTGTCTCATCAGAGACAATAGCCCTCATTGAAAGGCTATTGTTGAAAATTTATATATATAAAATTATTCTTTTAAAAATCTTTCTTGCCTACCATATATATTAAATGCAAAGTGTTTTTATGTGACTCTTGATGTTCTGGGAAGCTTATTTAAAAAGCTGATGTCTGGGGCAGCTAGGTGGTGCAGTGCTTAGAGCACCAGCCCTGAAGTCAGCAGGACCCGAGTTCAAATCTGGTCTCAGATACTTAATACTTCCTAGCTGTGTGACTCTGGGCAAGTCACTTAACCCCAGCCTCAGAGAAAAAAAAAAAAAGCTGATATTATGAAATGGGCTGATGGTTCTGAGCCTAGTGGTATACTACTTCCAACATATGCCAAAAACACTTTGTAAATGTTTTGATAATTGAAAATCGGCCTTTTCTTGTTATATCTGTCTCTTTACATTCTTATATGCTCCTGGTGACTCTAATTATGTTTTATGGTTGTGTTTAGCTTTAGCCAGGGTCCCCTAAAGGATGCACCAAATCTGATCTGCACTCCCCATGCAGCGTGGTACAGTGAGCAGGCCTCCATTGAGATGCGAGAGGAGGCTGCTCGAGAGATTCGGAGAGCCATCACAGGTAGCCATCTTGATAGCTCTCATACCCTGAGAGCTCACTTTCTCCTCCTTGGGATTGGGTGGGAAGGAACCCAGTTGCTGTCATTTAGTCAGGTGTGAAAGAGGAAAGCATATTTATTCAGCTGTTTATCCATGGCCACTAGGTTCTTGGGGGAGAGGGAAAGGATTTCATGCATCATCCTATGAGTACACATCATGAACAATAAACAGTTAGTTCCTAGCATGCTTTGTGCCTAGAGAGATGAAAGTTTTTGACAGACTTTACTCCCAAGAATTTCACCGTCTATTGAGGAATACTGATATCAACACAAATAGCTGTTGTAACTGTAAATAAAGGAGCATCAGTTGCTAGTCTAACTGACCTGAGGGTGAAGAGCATTACAGCCCTTCTTGGAAGGAGCAGTGCTACCATTGCATTTTTAAGGAATTCAAATGCATATGGCACAGGTTCCGGGAGTAGGGCCTCAGAAGAGGCTTAGGGTGTATTAGGGGTCAGCAGGTAGTTCAGTTTGGCTTAAACGTAGAATGCGTGGGAAAGAGTAATATGAGAGGAGACTGGAAAGGTAACCTAATACCAGAAGGAAAAGGCTAACCAAACACTGGAGCTGCTCAAGATTTTTTGAGCCAGGAGGTGATATGAACAAATTTATCCATGAGCTTCTTCTAACAGTAAGGTGATGGATGGGCCAGAGGGTGGATAGAAAGTCAGCAGTTCCTGTTGAGAGGCTATTATGCATTTTCCTAAGTTCTAATCAACTTAGAAAGTAGAAGCAAAGCACATAGGATCAGTTTCAATTACACACAAAAGTAAATTGAGTACATGGAAAGTCCAGCAGAAAGGGTGTCAAACATGGACAGGGAATACCCCAATGATGTGTGCACAATCCCCCACTTTTTAATCTCTTTGAAGTTTACAGAGGGCATTCCTTCTCACATTCTCTGAGATGGTAGGAATATTCCCTTTTTACAGATGAAGAAACTGAGGCTCAGAGAGATTGAGTGACTTGTCCACAGTCAGACAATTATGACTCCCACAGTCTTCCAACTGAAATGTTCTGTAGCACTCTTTCCAGTATGTGGTGTTTGAGTAGGTTGTAGCTGTAAAGTTGAATTATTTTTATCAAGGCATTATTTGCTCACTTCTTATGCCCAAGAGAGAGCCCAAAAGCTGGCCACGCATTGGACACTCAATTGTTCCATCCTGATATGCCATAGGAGGTATAAGAGGATGGGAACATTGACGTGTGCCCTAATGAGAAGGACCACCACATTTTCAGAGAGTAGCTAAGATGGTATGAGGGGGGTTTGACATGAAGAGAAGGAGGGAAAGGGCAGAGGAGGATTGGGGACATAACACAAAGGTTAGAATAGCTTCCGTAAGAAGTGAGATAGGAAAACAACCAGAAAGGAATCAATGAAGGGTCCACATGAAGTCAGATAACAAAAATGTGTGTGATTTTCAATTCTGCAGCCAGTGAAGAGGAGTCAAAGAGCTGGATAGTGGAAGTGATACAGGACTGAGGGTTAACTAGGGATTCATGAGTTGGAGAGAAGAGGAGGATAGTGTGGTATCAAATAGTTGACCATAGAATCATCAGGGCCAGATAATGATACTTATGAAAGTATTGAGGGACAGAGGGATTGAATATTCTAAGTGTGGGGAAGAACAGGTTTAGGAGAGATGAAGTAGGAAGCTCTCAGTATTTAGGGGCAAGAGTGTATAGTAGATGTGAATGGGGAAAAAAGTAATCATGCCTTTCTTTTTGTAATGTGAGAAATAGATTCTGGCTTCTTATCTCCAGAAATAATGACAGTAATTATAATTATCTCTCTTAGCACTCCATAAGAGTGCTTTAAGGGACTGAACGATTTTGCAATGCACTTTACAAATATTTTGTTCTTACAACAGTCCCAGGAAGAGATAGTAAAATAGGAGGTTATGAACAGTTAGAAGAAAGTCAGAAATTTTTGTCAGTGAAATGAGTTCTCTTTGCCAAAGCCAACCCTTCCATGCATACCTTTGATCCCATACTTTTCCATTTTTCCTAGCATAATCACAACTCTTTCTCTTTTTAGTACTCATTCTCCTATCTACTGCATCCTTCCCTATTTCTTCTAACATGCCCAATTTTCCTCTTCACTTGACCTTACTACATCCTTTTATTGTTACCCTAAATCTTTCCTCTCATTCTCAGCCAAAGTCATAGAAAAAGATATTTGTCCTATGGGTAATGACTCTCCTTATGCATAGTTTTAGTTGGAAATGGAGAAATAGGTCATAAGATTTAAGGAAATTGAAGACTTGGGAAATTAGGGTATTTGAGAGAGTATCATTATGGATTTTGAAGTCCCCTAACATAAGGGTTAGGGATTAGGGAAGAGAAGAGGTCAGGGAGCCAAATGCTAAATTCCTTGAGAAAGGTGGTTCAAAGAATGAATGATTGTACATGGCAAGAACCTAATATAACAAAGCTCTGGAAATACAAGAATAGTAATATCTGATCAATAGAGGATCAGAACAGGAAAGATCACTTGAGTGATAGAGGCAGAGGGAAGAGTTTGGAAGTAGCCTTGGGGAGCAAGGAGCATTCGACTCCCCTTTCAAAATATTATGGGTAAAAGTACTACTGTGGGCAGGGAAGCCAGATTATTTGAGATAAAGTGGTCTTAATGAGAACAGTTCAAAGGAGGAAGATAAGAATTAGAGGCTCCGAATGAAGGGAAGTTTGTTCTTTATGGAACAAGAATTCCAGAGGCTTTAGTAGAAAGGGAACAAGGTTGGAGTGCAGCATTGATTAAAGGAGGCATGGAGAGTAGTAGTTGGAGCTTGAGAATAGTTTGCTTCTATGTAGTTGATAACTGAGTCTTAAGTTATGGAAGAGTATAACTGGTGAGTGTTTTCTAGCCATTGGTATAATAGTGAGTGTCAGCTGATTGGTCTGTACTCTATCTGCCTTCAATGTGAGGCTGGAGGGATTAGAGTAGATCAGGTCACACTGTAGTAGGGCCAGAGAGGTCCCCTGCCTGCAAGTAACAGTGGCTTAAAGATTTTGAAAAACCTTAAATTTATCACAGAATTTAAAAAATATTTTATTTTATTTCCAATTATATGTAAAAATTCTTTTTTTAGATTTTGAGTTCCAAATACTCTTCCTTCTTCCTTCCCCTCTCTCCTCATTGAGAAAGCAAGCAATTTAATATTCGACCCTATACATGTACTACAAATATTTAAAAGATACAGTGGTTTGGCAGCATTTTATAATAAGTATATTTATTTCCAGAGATAAATTGTATCTAAACCATTGGAATAAGGCTTTGAAAAGAAAATAGTGGGTGTCTGCATTTTTAAAAACTGTCTTAACTGTAGTTATGACACATTGGAAAGGATATAGCATAGTAACTAAAGAAAGTTCTGAATTCCAGATTGGAGGACAAAATAACAAATTATAAATCTTTTTCTGAATCTGGGTCTGTGGGATGAAAACGTGTAAAGTCAGTAGTTTAAAACAAATGTATTTTTTGTTTTCTGTCTCCCTCCCCAATCTTCGAAGGTCGTATTCCAGACAGCCTGAAAAACTGTGTTAATAAAGATCATTTGACTGCAGCTACACATTGGGCCAGTATGGACCCAGCAGTAGTTCATCCAGAACTTAATGGTGCCGCTTATAGGTGAGTGGAGTGGGGGTCTGTGCTGAGGGGGCGGGCTTCCCTTCATCTATCTGAAATGCTGATACCTTTCAATCTAAGGAAAAGAGTACATCATGGTAGTGTTTTTTTAGAAGTTCCTATTCCCTTCAAGTTCTATGAAAAGAGAAAGATTAATTCAGGTGAACCCATGGACGTAGACTGAACAAAGTAGACTGTTCAGTCATGTCTGAAGGTATTTATTGAGTATAAAATTCCCAGTATTCTGTGGGATAGCAGAAGCACATGTGAAACATAAAAATATTTATGTCTTTCGCTTTGTGATGTGAGAAATAGACTTATTTCAGTAATAATTTAAATAATTACTAGTGCTTACATGGTGCTCTAAGATTCACAACACACTTTACAAATATCTCATTTTATCCTTACAATAACTGTAGGAGATAGGTACTATTATTTTTTTCGATAGTATCTTATTTTTCCAAGTATATACAAAAATGCTTTTCAACAATCACCTTTGCAAAACTGTTCCAAATTTTTCTCTTTTCTCCTTCTCCTTCCCCAAGACAGCAAGTAGATTAAATTAATTATGTCCAATTCTTCTAAACATATTTTCGTATTCATTACAAAATCATAACAAAAAGCAGATCAAAAGGGGGGAAAAGACACAAGAAAGGGGGAAAAAACCAACAAACAACAACAAAAGTGGAAAAAATACTATGCTTTGATCCACATTTTCTGCTGGATGCAATTGGCTCTTTATATCCCAAGTCTGTTGGAATTACCTTGGATCAGACAGGTCCTATTATTATTTTCATCTTTCAGATGAAGAAAATTAGGTTTTCAGAGGTTAAGTCACTTGCCCAGAGTCACACAGCTGGCGAGTCTCTGAGGCTGGCTTTTCACTTCCTCAGGTCTCCCCTTATCTGTGACCACAATGATTCTCTGTCCACAGTGGCATCTAGTGGCCTCCTTTTCTGGGCTCTATGATCCCCGTGGATAGTCCTCCCACTCTTGTCCATTATGGCCCTTGTATACATTGAAGAAGCTAGTCCACTCATTGTTAATGGTTCAGAAAAAATTTTGGTGAGAAGAATTTTTGTGATCATCCAAAATTAAAGACTTAGAAATTGGACCCTCAAGTAACACTTCCAGGAAATCATGAAGTAAGGCCAGAGAAAATTAAAACCTTAAGAATATGTTACAAGGTAAAACACTTGCAACCCAAAATATCTCTAATACCAAGAGATGGCCAGGCCTTGGCAACAACAACTTGCTTCCTAAAACAATTGTTGATGTGATTGGATCCATGTGTGATCCAGTAGTTTGCCAGGGGCTTCTGAGGACAGGCCCCCCTGCCGGAGTCCTTCCCACTCCCCAAGCAGGGCAGTAGGGAGTTAGCAACAGGCAGGTGTGTCCCTTGGGGTGCCCCTAGGCCTTTGCACCCTAGCTGTTGCCCCAGAGTTTTACATCTTCCTAATCACCCAGCACCTCCCAAGGCCATTTCTCCAATTCCTCTGAGTCTGGGCCAGCATGTGACATGCAGCCAGCGTGTTTCATGGACCTTTCTTGGCTGGTGAGCAGAAAGCAAGTTGCTTGTTCTTAGAGCCCCGGGGTCAGGCACTCTTGGGACAAGTCAGGGCCGGCCTTCTCTGTTCTTCACTCCTGCGGGGCCTCTTTTGAGGAACGCCCCCTGACAGTGGAAAGGAAAGACGCGCTTCAGAAAGGCAGATTATGAAGGAAATGTCACATTCTCAACAGTTTCTTCCCCTGGAAATCAGGAATTGTGGTTTCCTTTAAAGGAGAATAAAGCAGCAATTTGGTTCCAAGTAGCTCCACAATATGAATGACAGAAGCCGGAGCAGGGTCCCCTTTCTTTTTTCTTTGGCAGCAGAACTTTTTTCACTAAATGTTCTTGATTATCAGCCTAGTGCCCTACTTAGATGCTCTTACTAAGGTGAGACCAGTAGCAGGTATGGTACCGTCCACATAGGCCCAAACATGTTGAATAATTGGTTTGAGGAGGAAATAGAAAGAAAATATTAATATATGAAAAGGCGATGGATTATTAGTTTTTCAAGATATCACGGTTCAAGCCTGTAATGAAAGATTAAAGGCAACTCCAGTTTATTACTATGTTACTGTGCTCATGACACCTCCTGGGGACTAATAGTCTCTAATGTATGTGGGGTCACTAAAGACACCACTGCATGAGTTATGGTTGCTGGAAATCAGTCTGAGCAACACAGGAGCCATGGCTGTCTCAGAAAAATGATGAAGACCAGCCAACTCCATTTATATTTTCTTTGGTTTAAATTGAAACCAGCAGATATTACATGGAAAACCAGAATGAAAGCATTTACCAAAGTCAAATGAAATAGTCCTTACCCATCATGATCACTTTTTTTGTGAAGGAAAATGAAGAGATTGGAAGGACTGAATGACACATAAGCTTTTGTGTTTTTTAGATTGTTCACAATTGGTTTTTCCCAATTTAGAGGTGATAATTGTTTCTGAGTTTAGCTAATGTGATCTAAAAACTTCTTTCCCATCTAGAAGAGAGGATATGGATATTTGAGAAATATTCCTTGCCACCATATTAAGAGCATTTTTCTCTTTAGAAGAATTTAGCAGCATCAATGTCTATTCCAGCCTAGAGTGAATTCCTAGAGGAGCTGGATTTGTACAGTTTCCTAGAGTTCTTCACTGACAGGGTTGATCTCATCTCAGAGGATTGGATTAGGTAGGGCATTGGCTCGTGTCTTAAAGTCAGCCCTTTGCACTCTCCCCTGTGCCCACCTTTGTGAAAAGAAGCTTCAATTCTGACATCCCAAATACAGGCTAAAACCCATCTCATTCAGAGGGGACTTCTTAGCAGTAGGCACCCAACCAGTTACTACTTTTCCTTATGTTTAAATGAGTCTGTGTTTCCTTTATACATATTCTCATGATGAAAAGTGTCTTGAAAGCAGACTTAGGGGTTAGAGGAAATCAGCCTAAGATTAAAAATTGATAGTTGGTGGTCCAGACACCACCAGATGGAGAACATGTCGTGCAGGAAGCAATCTTCCTTTTTCTCAGAACTCCAAAGAAAGTTTTGGCTTGACAAACTTCATGGAGTGGCTCCCAGATTCCTAGCGGTCAGCATGGCCCTTAGGGATCCTCATCGTGTGTTGTTCTTTACCTCTTCCAGCAGGTACCCTCCAGGTGTGGTGAGCGTGGCTCCAGCTGGCATCCCTGCAGCAGTAGAAGGAATAGTCCCCAGCGCCATGTCCTTATCCCACGGGCTCCCCACTGTGGCCCATCCTCCCCATGCTCCTTCCCCTGGCCAAACCGTCAAACCAGAAGCTGATAGAGACCACCCAAGTGACCAATTGTAGCCTAAGAAAATAGCATTCCCAACATTGGAGCTTTCAACTTTGAAGATGACGTGGAAAAAAAATCTGGATTTTGAATAGAGGCAAAACCATGAACTTACAGGAGACCATAATTGTTTTAGAAACTGGTCCAATATACAGCTATAAAAGGCAAAAGGTGTGGGAGGTGAAAAGAAGATTTGGAAACCTTTTTTTCCTCCGTATAAATTGTAGTTTGTCCCCCGTCCAGTGGACTGATTCACTGTTCTGTGTCCTATGGGTTCTTTGTTAAGCAAGAGAAGTTAGTAGTTAATTATATCATGAATGTACTTGTCTGTGTACAGTTTTTAGAACATTAAAAAGGATTTGTTTGCTTAGCTGTCAACAAAAAAAGAAAGCAAAAAGGAGGCATTCAAAAAACCAATTTTGAGATGATTTTTTTTTATATGTTAAAACATGCCCCAAAATGAGGCAGTTGGCAAACTTCTCAGGACAATGAATTTTTCCCATTTTTCTTTCTACGCCACACAGTGCATTGTTTTTTCTACCTGCTTGTCTTATTTTTTAGACTAATTTAGTAAACAAAAGGAAAAACCATTTCTTCTGATTTGGGCATGAATTTCCCTTCTTTCCAAATGAAGACAACATTGCAAAGAGATTTTGAGGAAGACAGAGGTTTTGTATAAATGAGCATTGTGCTTTTGGTCACCAGTTAAAGTATATATTATTGGTGGTTTGCAAAAAGGCACCAGACTGCTGAAGGGTAGCAGCATTTCATCGCCTACATTGATTCCTTCCTGGTAATGTGGTAGGCTAGCAATATTTTTGGTTAAAATCATGTTTGTGACTGTAACCATTTGTATGAATTATTTTAAAGAAATAAAAATCCCAGACAAATATTACATGTGTAACATTTTTATTTCTAGTAATTTTTGTTCCATTTCTTACCTATCAGTTTGAATCATAACATTTTGAGAAAGCTTGATATTTTTCCATGGTTACTAACTTGGAAGCTGGGAAATAGCAGACCTCACCTTAACTGGTCCCTCTCTAGAATTATATAGAGATGGAAAAGATAAATTGAAGGACAACATGACATGTAGTTCAATACAGATAACTCAAGTTTTTTTCTCTTTGATAAGCATTGATTAGGATTGTATTAAAGCTTAGTTGCTGCAATCATGAACAAGAGACCGGTTGTCCAACAACAAAACTAAAGCGTATGTCAGAGATGGCACAGCTGAAAATGCCTTTAGGAAATGCTTACTACAAAATAAATAAAAATACAATGCTATACATTACAATATTCATTTGCTGCTTTCTGAAACAACATGCAGCCTGCAGAGATCTATTTCTATTTGAGTTGGACACCACTGATGTAATCTATAAGACTCATAAAGCACAATGGGAAGTAGGAACTGGCCACAGGATTTGGACTTTTTATGACCAAAGTGGTATTTGAGTTGGACTTTCAAGGATAAGCAGAAATTAAACAGAGTATATGAATGAAGAATTTAACGTTTAAAAATAAGAATTTAACAGACAAAGATTAGACTGCTCCTCTAAACAGGAAAATAGCCTTACTATACAGAACTATTTCTTTATATCCATCAATTTCATCAGACTTTACAGCTATTTTTTAAAAAAATTATCTACTACATCCATTTTCAGGAAGAAGAAAAGTTCAGGCTTGTCTGACTATTGTCTTCATTTGGGGTTTTCTTGGCAAAGATACTAGAGTCTGCCATTTCCTTCTCCAAATCATTTTACAGATGAGGAAATAGGTATATGGGGTGAAGTGGCTTGCCCAAGGTCACACAGCTAGGAAGTATCCGAGACCAGATTCGAACTCAAGAAAATGAATCTTCTTAACTCCAGGCCTGGCAGTTTATTCCTGTGGCACCTAAGTGCCCAAGGAAGCAGAAGTAATGAGCTAAAAAGAGGTGCCTAGAAGCTTAGGAATATATAATATTTAAGCTTCCATTGTTGAATCGCCCAAGTAATCAGATCATGGAAAAGAGTTACTATAGACTGGACATGGCAAATGTCCTGGTTTTCAGAAAAGGGAATAAAATCATCTACAGACTGTCGAGCAATCAAGCAAGTAAGCCTGTGGTCTTTCAAGCACCTACAATGTGTCAGGCAGTGTAAAAACAAAGACAGAAATGAGATAATACTTGCCTTCAATGAGCGTAAATTTGTCACAGATAAGTATATGCACATATATATATATATAAACAATTTTAGGGGTGGGCCCTCTACAACAAAAGGAATCGGGAAACACCTCTGGAAGGAGGGGGCACTTGAGTTGCAAGGGAATCAATGGTTCTAAGAGAAAGCCCTAAGGAGAACATTCCAGGTATGGGAGACAGCCTGGGGCAAGCAAGAACAGAAGGCACTCAGCCTGGCTGGTTTGGCTAGAGAGTGTCACAAGGGAGAATGATGAGTCCTCAAGCTGAAAAGGTAGTCTGGAGCCAAAGGCGTAAAGGCTTTTAAATGGCCAAAGAAGAGTTTGTGCTTTATTCTGGGGGCAGCAGCAAGGGGATGCCAGGCCAAACCTTGTGCTTTTGGAATATTTGTTTGGCGGCAGTATGATGAGATGGGCACCAACTGGGAGTTCATTGTAAGACTATGTAGGAGGTGATAAAGGCCTGAACCAGTAGGAGAAAGAAAGGGACAAATACAAGTGAGACAGGAGGTGGAGACAGTGAAACTTGGCGGAGTGTTGGACATCAGTCGACAAGAAGCATTAATTGTCTGTGATGTGATTTGTTGATTCTAGAGAAGAGGGGTGAAGGATGAAGTGTCAGTGATTCCTGGGCCATGAACCAGAGTGAATAGAAGAGCGATGGTGTCCCACACGGAAAGAGAGGAGCTATAGCAAGATACCTGGGTTTTAGGGAAAGGCGGTGAGTTCTGTTTTAGATCCATATTTTGGAGGTGCCTGTGGGATCTTCAGGTTTAGATTCAGCATGGAAAGATGAGGACTGGATATGTAGATTTGAGGGTCGTCTGCATAAAGATGATGGTGGAATTCATGATAGTGAGATAATGAAGAGGGCATGTAGAGAGAGAAAAAGGAGACCAAGAAGAAAGCCCAGGAGTGAGACAGAAGGGGACACACACCAAGTGGTAGGAGAATCAGGAGCAGTGTGACAGCCAATGGAGGAGAGAGTGGGTGAGAGGTCAGGGAGGATGCGGGCTGAGAACAGGCTTTGGGAATTTCCCAGTGGGGTCAGACTGCCAAGTCAGTCAGTCTCTAAACACTTAGTGAGTGCCTTCTATGGGCCTGGTGGCACGCTGTGCTCTGAGAAGAGGAAGCAAAAGACAATCCCACCCTCGCGTTCCTGCTCACAATCCAACAAGACTATGCTGGCTAAAAAGGGGCAAAGGTGTTGGTGAAGATGCCCAGCACCGGAGCACGATGAAGTTCCACAAGCAGTGGGGAAAGGGGAGCTGCATGTCCTGGCTGCCCTCCTCAAAGAGGCTCAGGAAGGAAGGAGCTCAGCCCAAGGTGGACTGAGCAGCTGCCGAGTTCAGGTGATATGTTATTGCAGGAAGACAAGTTTCTGAGTATAATGATGAAATCCAGGTGGGAGATGAAGAACTGAGAAATGCGGAGGAGGTGAGAATGAGGCAACAATTTTCCCCCAAAGTAACAGGGAGCAGAGTTTTAGTAGTCAAATAAGCTTGGCTTTGATTTCTTGTAAAAATCAAGAATGTTATATCGAGCTGGTTTGTGAACATGCAAAAAAGGAAGCGGTGATCACAAAACTGCAGCTCGCCAAAATGTTGGTGATGGTGTACAACAATATAGTAACACAATAAGGCCCTTCATAAGTGCTTTTTAAATATTTAAATTGAACACATCATGACAGATGGATCTCATTTCCTCTTTATTTTTTAAAATTAATTTTATAATTATAACTTTTTTTTTTTGACAGTACATATACCTAGGTAATTTTTTACAACATTATCCCTTGCACTCCCTTCTGTTCCAAATTTTCCCCTCCTTCCCTCCACCTCCTCCCCTAGATGGCAGGCACTCCCATACATGTTAGATGTGTTACAGTATATCCTAGATACAATGTATGTGGGCAGAAATGAATTTCTTGTTGCACAGGAAGAATTGGATTCAGAAGGTAAAAATAACCTGGGAAGAAAAACAAAAATGCAAACAGTTTACACTCATTTCCCAGTGTTCCTTCTCTGGATGTAGCTGATCCTGTCCATCATTGATCAATTGGAATTGGATTAGCTCTTCTCCATGTTGAAGATTTCCACTTCCATCAGAATACATCCTTATACAGTGTCATTGTTGAAGTGTATAATGATCTCCTGGTTCTGCTCATTTCACTCAGCATCAGTTGATGTAAGTCTCTCCAGGCCTTTCTGAATTCATCCTGCTGGTCATTTCTTACAGAACAATAATATTCCATAACCTTCATATACCATAATTTACCCAACCATTCTCCAACTGATGGACATCCATTCACTTTCCAGTTTCTGGCCACTACAAAGAGGGCTGCCACAAACATTTTGGCATATACAGGTCCCTTTCCCCTTCTTTAGCATTTTTTTGGGATATAAGCCCAGTAGTAGCACTGCTATTTCCTCTTTATTTCTAAGCAGGATTACTAAACTGGTAGCTTAGTGAAATGTTATCAATTAACTGTAGTTTACTTACATTTTAGCCAAGTGTCTGATCATGTCACATGCTATTTTTTCAGAAAAATTGAGAGACTTGGGGTTGAAAAATAATAGGTGTATTCAAAGCACTGAAAGCCAAAGAGCAGTTACATAATTAAAGCTGCAATCCTTCAAGTCCAATCCTGTTATTTTAAAGATGAAGAAATTAAAGTCCTAAGTGTCTAAATGACTTGCCCAGAGTTATACAGAAGTGGCAGAAACTTCTATTCAGAGGTTGGACTTAGTGACCTTTAAGGTCCTGTATGTCACTGTAGGAATCTCTTTTCAATTTTATCCACAGATTGGAATCCATCCTTACCTTAAACACCTGCAGCGATAAGGAATTTACTTACAAAGCCACTTCCAGTGTGGGACAGCTTCGACTGTTAAAAAGAAAAATTCCTCCATGTTCCAAGTCACAATGAGCAATATTTTGGAAACAAGCACACAGGTATAATTGGTAACTGAGACACACCACTGGAAAATGTGGGGAATGTTATCCTGGAAGGATCTTAGTGAACAGCAGAAAAGGAGTTTAGGAAATGAAGGAAATATGTTGCTGTGAAATATTGGAGAGAGTAAACAAAACAATCAGACCTCCCAATGGTACTCCTTTTTGAAGAACTATATCTTTTTGAAGGATAAAATGGAAATGATAGCATGGCAACAAAGTTATCTCCACAAATGCTTAAAAGATTGACTTATGAAGAAATAGTCAAAGCATAAAGTCAAAAATGTGGCTGTATTGAATAACTGGATGAAGAGAGAAGACTATCTTAGTGATCACTGCTTAAGTACTTAAGGGTTATTTAAATGGTTTATTTACAAGTTATGAAATAGTTTCTAAAAAATAATATTTGGACTCAATGAAAAAAGATGGTGATTAAGCTTATGCTGCAGGGAAGTGGAATCCCCATCACATTCATGAGTCATAAAACTGGACTCTACATATCACTCCTTAGTGTGCAAATTAGAAATTGGCCCTTGATTATAAATGATTGAATGATATTTCTATAATTGATTATTAGGATTAAAAAAACAACAAAATTAGTATCAGTGTGGAGTGAACTCAGTCATAGTCGTTACATCAACTTTGAAGAAATTCTCACTCGGTCTTGTGCTATTTAACTTTTTTTAATCAATGACTTGAATCTTTAAAGGCACACAACAAATTTATGGATAACATAAAGCTAGAAAGGATAAGTAGTAAGACAGGTTTTAAAAGTTGAGATTCAAAAAGAACTTGGCAGGCTAGAATACTGAACAAAATTTAACAAGATGAAATTTAATGGAAACCGATTTAATAGTCTTCCACTTGGCTTCAAATAACTTCATAAATAACTTTAAACTTCATAAACTTCAAAAGCTATTGACAGCCAGTTTTTATAGAATGCTTTAAGGATTATAAAGCACTTTATAAATATTGTCATCTCATCTTACCCTCACAGTAAGCTTATGAGGTATCTTTATTTTACATATGAGAAAACCGAGGCAGACAGAAATTAAGGGGTTAGCTCAGGATCACACAGCTAGTAAATATCTGGGGACTGGTTTAATTTCAGATATCTGAGATTAGATCAGATATCTCCTGATATCAGATATAGTTTTCTTAGCCACTGTACCCCTTAGAACATAACAAAACAAGCAATTTGAAAAAGACCTGGACAGTATTAATGGATTACAAGATTGATGAGTATCATTGTGTTATGGCAGTCAGGAAAACTAAAGGCATTTTCTTATATTTGAAAGATTTCCCTAAACTCTTATGTCCAAGTATTTATAAGAGAATGCTATCTCTTTCCACTTCCAAACTATGAAAAGGAATAATTAGCCAGTGTGGCTGAAGTTTTCACAAATCATACTCCAAACCAAACTACCATTAGGCATTTGATTAATTCAAAAGCCACTAATGAAATCAAAAGGAGTCCTGAAAAGCTTAAAGCTATATTTGATCAAAAGAAAATCTGCTTAACCCGAAGAACATTTAATTCAATTTATCCTTATGTTTTCTTATCATTATATGTTTGTCTTATGTTTTGAGTAAATGGATCTCTGAACTCTTCTATTTGGATACTCCTCCAGTGATGCTGAGCATAACTCATCCACACCTGTTCATGTACAACTTTAGTGAATGTTTGCCTTAGGAGGTCTGCTCTAGAAGTTAGAGCTCTTCCTCACTTTCTCTGGGAGTTGTGAAATGAGGGTACCAGTGACCAGACCATCTTTTTCTACAACACATTCCCCTTACAGCCCGCAAACCCATTTTTCTTCCTCGTTCTTTATTTGTTGTATGTTGAAGTCTTCTTATACTCACCTTCCACCTCTCTATCACCCTCTGGGTGAGTTATTCTTAATTCCTCTGAGACTTTGGTGTTCCATGACTTAATACAATGCCAGTATAATATTGTATTTTAAAAGATGAGTCTTTGTTTCTGAGAGAAATCTGGGAGGGAGGGGTTATTAAGTGAACTTTGCATTTTACTAAAGGTAAACCAGACCACTTGAGTCCAACTTAGTTTCCATTTTCAGTGTTATGTCCAAAATGTATATTGGGATTGACAAGGTTATCTGCCTGTGGGTTGTTCATCAAGCTACATCATACCATAGACCAAGGGTTCTCAAACTACGGCCTGTGGGCCAGATGTGGCAGCTGAGGATGTTTATGGGGCCCGCCAGGTTATGGCAAGTGGGCTGAGGGGCGGAGACAGAGTGTGAGCTTTTGTTTTTAATATAGTCTGGCCCTTCAACAGTCTGAGGGACAGTGAACTGGCCCCTATTTAAAAAGTTTGAGGACCACTGACATGGACAATAGTCATTCTTTACTCATTTATATTTACCTGGGTGGATGGTTAAACCCAACTTTTAAGGATTAGCCTAAGTATAGAGAAACTCTCATAACAAGGTAGGTGATGGTATTTCTTAAAAAGAATTAATGAAACATTTAAAATGTGATTTCCTAGCTAAGTGAGAATCAGAAATGCAAATGACTTATATAAAGCATTTAAAAGAGAAAGAATTAAAGTGACATCTTCTAGCATAGTACAGCAAGCATTTTATAAGAACCTAATATATGCAAAAAACCATGAGAGAGAGAAGTTGAGATAACCAGGTCCTGCACAGAGCTTACAAACTACCAAGGGTTGGTGGATAAAACTCCTAAACTGAGGCTTAAAAACAAGGCACAGATAATTATAGGTTGGAATTATATATAGCAAATGCAGAAGTACATGCAAAGTTCCAGGAGAAGGCTGATAGAGAATGTGATCACTAATTAAAGAAATCAGAGGAAATGTTCCTGGAGATGTCCTTTGAGTCCTTTGGCAGAAATTCAGCAAATAAAGAAGAGAAAGGGGCTCCCAGATCAATGGTCACAGTATATTATAAATGTCAAATGTTCATGGATTTATTATAGTAGAATATATGCATTCAAGTCCTGGACTGTAAATATAAAATCCTGAGTTTTCTTACATCAAATGAAAAATGTGGTAGTCTTTTCATGGTTTAAAATACATAGATACATACATGGTAGACTTTTCCCGGTTTAAAACTCATAGATGCATAAATATATATGTGTGTATGTTCACACTTAATTAGGAAAAAAAATGTTCTGAAGACAGAATCTTCACTGACCACCTACATTAATTGAAAAGGATAACAATAGGCCTACTGAAAGGCCATAGAAGGAGAACCCCCAAAAGGTGATAATCCAGGAGCTCTTCTGGAGATAACACACAGCCTTACAGAAAATAAAGAAAAATTTAAATGAGAGAGCACCCAAAATAACTGGGGATATTGTGAGAAATGATTCATTTGGACCCTATTCTATTCCAGTCAGTGTTAATCAGTTTGATATTTAGCATAAATCATATTGGATCATTAGATGAAAATAGATTCTTTTAGAAGACCTCAAACTTTAATGTAATGTTCACTACTTGTTTACCAAGTTAAGAGGCTCACTTGCACAACCACAAAAATGCTGATAAAGATATTTCCATCCTGTTTTGCTCTAATTCCATATTCAAAACCAGCATGGGTGGGATGCCTTCAATCTTTGGAAAGTCCTACAACTTATTTTGGTTCCTCTGTATCATTCTCATATCCAATATTAGATGCCCCATGCTCCACCCAACCAGAGACAACCCCCCACCATGACACACCATTTCTAGTTGATGCATTAATTTTAGGTCCTCGAAGCAAGATCTATCAACCAAAGGGATAGGGTATTTTGTGTAGCCCCTCTAGAGTGTTCAGGTATCAAACCTGGCATCAAGCCTTATAAAATACGGCTGTGGAAGAAGGAGACATATCATGATATAGATGATGAGGAAATTGAGGTCCACTTCATTAGAGAAGACCAAAGACCCTTTAATAAAGTGCTGTTGGCTCAATGTTCTGCCTCAGTGATGTTTTTCTTGCAGATTGGGTAATTATAATTCCCGCACTCTTGGATACATTACCCTGAGAATCAGTTCTTATGGGAGACCTTGGATTTTCAGTCCATCTCATTTTTGACTTGAATATTGTTGTCAAGAGAAAGTTACTTTTTTACCTAGACAGTTGATTTGAACAAATCTGTTTCACTGTTAGTTGTGGTGTACCTTGGCCAAGAAGCGTATCAATGGAAACATCTCCAGCTAATGGTGAACATCTGACAGTTAGCACAATAGTTACCATTCAGGCAATGGCCCTGCCGAAAAAGAATCTCAAGATTCTACTGGAGGGGTCTACAGGCCAAATAGTTAAACCTTTATCCAGTCAAAAATCTTTTTTATAAAGTACTGAACAATGGTCATCATCCTTTGCTTAAAAAGTAGCCAGTGAGAGGAAACCTAGAGCTCCCAAGACAACCCATGCCATTCTAGGATGATTCTCATGATTAAGAAGTTTATCCTAAATTTACCTTTCAGCAACCTCCACCTATTGTTCCTAATATAGCACTACGTTCTGAAGTCAAGCAGAATGAGTTTGGATGCTAGACCACGCATAAGCACACACACACACACAAATCCTTTTTAGATTAAACATCCTTCACCTGATCTTTATATGGTAGAGTTTTGAGGTCCTTCTCCATCCCAGTGATCCCCCTCTGGGCTTTCAATTAATCAGTGCCCTTTCTAAAACAATGTCACTCAGAACTGAAAAGGAAACTCAGAATAATGATAATCACCAACATTTATATAGAGCTTTATAGTTTTCAAAACTCTTATTTTCTAGGTATTATCTCATTTATTCTTCCCAAGCACCTTGGGCACTATGAGACACATTTTACAAATGGAAAGTCCGATGCTGAAAAACCTTTCTTGGCCAGGTTTACATGGCTGCTAAGTGTTTGAGGAAGGATTCTGTTCTGGGGGACTTTTCCAGGATCACACAGCTGGTCAACATTTGAACTCGGGTTTCCCTGACTCTGGGGCTGGGGCTCCGCCTGCTCTGCCCAACTGCCCTTGAGGTAGGATTTTAAGCTTCTTGACTCCAGACTTGGCACCGTGAGGGATCGCAAGGAAAACAAGGAAAGATCACAGCAATGGTATTGATGAAAGAAGGAAAAGGAGAATGAAGAGGAAAGAGAAGAAAAAGAGCATCCACAGTTCCTGTTTCTGTACCCCGTGAAGTTGGTGAGAGCCTGTGTGGCTTAATAGGCAGGGAGCCCTGACCTGAGGATCCTGGTAGGCAGGGAGCACTGACCTAGGTAGGGAGGACTGACTGGGAATCAGTAGTAGGCAGGGAGGACTGACCCACTGATCCCAGTAGGCATGGAGCACTGACACGGGGATCCTAGTAGGCAGGGAGCACTTACCTGGGGATCAGCTGGATCAGAATTTCAAATACTTGTTGACTGTGTAACCCCAGGCAAGTGATTTGATCTTGCTTAGCCTCAGTTTTTCCATCTGTAAATGGAAATAAGAATAATATTTATCCAACAGGGTCATTGGGAGGGTCAAACAAAACAGCACAAGTGCTTTGCAAACCTTATAAATACCAGCTATTATTCAAAAGACCCAGGGTTCAAATCATACCTCACTTCTTTACCAGTTGTCCTTTAGGCTTCTTATTGGGTTATTATCACTTGTAACCTGGGACCCTCTCTAGCTTCTCTCTGGGGAAAGGTCCCTCCCAGAAGAAATCGCAAGTCTGGGATGTGATTTTTTCACAGACCGTAAGATTGTTGGATTGAGAGCTGGAAGAGACCTTGGAGATTCTCCAGTCCAAACTCCTCATTTTATAGAGCAATGATTCTCTAACTATTATTCTCAGTGTCTTTATACTATTAAAAAGTATTGAGGATCTGTCCAAAGAGTTTTTGTTTATGTGGGTTATATTTATGGTATTAGAAATAAAAATTAATTTTGAATTTGTAGACCTTCTGAAAGGGCTCCAGAGACCCCCCCAGGGTTCTCTGGACTGGACTTTGAGAACCACTGTTAGAGAGGAAAAACCATTGCCCAAAGAGTTCGCAAGACTAGGAAATCTGGTACCCAAATCAGGAGACTCATAAGATCTGTGCTTTCTTGCTCTCAAAACATGGCTTCCCCCATCTCAAGAGTGGGAAGAGGACCAGAGAAATTATGTAGTCTCATCCTCCACCCAGTGAAGGAATTTCCACTCCCATCCCTCCCCAGAGTGTGTGTGTGTGTGTGTGTGTGTGTGTGTGTGTGTGTGTGTGTATGTGTGTATAAGTGTGGGGAGGAGGAGGGGAGGGTGGGGGAGAACTCTGGGGCCTCCAGCTGGGAGGCTGAAAAGGATGACTCAAGTCAGCACAGCCACTGGAACCAAATTCCTCACAACCCAAACAAGCATTTTCTAAAACAAATAAACAGTAATTAAAAGCAGGAGGGAAAGCCCTGGATTGGGAGATATCTAAAAGGGTAAGCGACTGAGGAGACAAAACAAGGAAATGACAGGGTTCGATTCATTTCAATGGCCTTGAGTGACCGCCAAGGTGCCTGGGCCAGCGGGGAGCCCCAGGTAGCTTTGGGGCTCCACAAACTCCAGGCCCGAGATTTCTTATCTGTGAAGGAAAGGCTGATGAAGTTTCTTTTAGCTCTGGACCTATAATAGTAAACCAAAAACTGAATGGGGGGGGGGGGGAGGTTACTTTGCCCTAGCCTGGCCTCTCCTCCCCCATCATCACTGGCTCCCTGAGCCTACAAGAGAAAAGTCCCATCTCACCCTTCCCTTCAAGGCTCTCCTCCCACTAATGAGGAGGAGGAGGAGGAGGCCCTCCTCCTCCTCAGACATTTCAGTCAAGTCTGTCATTTGGGATTTCCTTGGCACACATGCTAGAGGGGCTTGTTGTTTCCATCTTCAGCTCATTTCACAGATGAGGAAACTGAGGCACACAAGTTGAAGGGATTTCCTAGGCTGGGAAGTATGACCTTGAGTTTTACTGAGGCTGGGCCCAGCACTTCACCCACTGAGCCACCCAGCCACCCTCCTTCTTGCTTATTTCCCATTCCTCCTCCTCTCTGCTCCCCTTTCTGCCAGCTTGGTCTTCACACACCCTCCTGCTTCTGCTGACGTAGAGGACCCTCTTCTTCTTCTCCTGCCCCTTTGCTATGCCCTTCCTAGGAGGGCTCAGGCCCAACCTCCCTCCTCGCCCGTGGACAGCCTGGTCAGGGAATCAGGGGTTAGGAAATGCTCCTCAAAGCGAGGCTGGGGCCAGGAAGGCTTCGGAAATGAACAGAAGCCCAGTCCAGGTCCTGTGCACTGTTGGAAGGAGGAGGGAGGAGAGCGGTACTGGGGAGTAGGAAAGGGTAGCAACAGGTAGGGTGGAGCCAGGATTAAAGAGGGTTTTGAATATCAGATTAGGGAGCATGAATGCATTTTATCTAAGCAAAGAGGGTTATAAAACACATCACTTCCAAAACAGCCCACCCTTTGTTCCCTTGGGCATCAGTGCGGACCCTTGCCAGTGTCTGTGATCACCTATTCACTACACCTGGTGTGCTAGGAGCTAGGCGATGCAGCTGGACCTGGACTCCTCAACCACCTGAGTTCAAACTCGGCTCCAAATACTTACTAGTTGTGTGACCCTAGGCAAGTCACCTTGTTAGCCTCCATCTGTAAAATGGGAATAATACTAACAATTACCTCCCAGACTTGTGAGGATCAAATAAGGCAGTATTGATAAAGTGCCTAGGACAGTGCCTGGTACATAGTAGGCCCTTGAAAAGCGCTGGCCACTACTACCACCAGAGCTAGGACTTCTTCTACTTGTGGGGTCTATGACCCTCTAGTCCACCTCCTTTTCAGAGCTGTTCATCCACCTTTCATGACTCCCTGATTCCCCCAACTCTTACTTGTGACTCCAAGAAACTGTAGTATGTGCAGGGGCTACACCCTGGTAAACCATCTGAGGAGACAGGGGAACCAAAAGGCTTCAAACCCCTTAGGGAATTAGGGGGGGGCTGCCCCAAGCAAGTCAAGTCTTGGCAAGAATGGACATGGGAGAAGTTTGTTCCAGTGGCCGTGAAGGTGCCGAGCCAGGTGCTGTGGAGCACATAGAGCTGACATCCAAGATGCCCAGGCCATTGCTGTATCCTGGGTGCTCCCCAGTCTTCCTGACTTTTGTCCCTGGACTTTGATGACTCTGGAAGAGAGAAATAGGCCGACAACTGGGCAATTCTGCCTCACTGAAGTCCAGTCTACTTGAAAGTCAATACATCACCCTGTGATTGGTGCTCTCTGAAAAGCAAAGGATGGTTTCTGTTCAAACAAAATTAATGCAGACAAGATTAGAAGAGAAACAATAAACTGGGAAAACATTTTTTTACAAAGGTTCTGATAAAGGCCTCATTTCCAAAATATATAGCTTCTAAGAAATCAATCCATCTCCATTTCATAAATGGTCAAAGGATATGAACAGACAATTTTGAGATGAAGACGTTGAAATATTTCTAGTCATATGAAAGGGTGCTCCAAATCACTATTGATCAAAGAAATACAAATTAAGGCTACTCTGAGATACTGCTACACACCTGTCAGATTGGCTAAGATGACAAGAAAAGATGACAAATGTTGGAGGAGATGTGGGAAAACTGGGACACTGATACATTGTTGATGGAACTGTGAACGGATCCACAATTCTGGAGAGCAATGTGGAACTATGCCCCAAAAGTTATCAAACTGTGCATACCCTTTGATCCAGCAGTGCTACTACTGGGCTTCTATCCCAAAGAGATCTTCAAGGAGGGAAAGGGACCCACATGTGCAAGAATATTTGTGGCAGCCCTTTTTGTAGTGGCCAGAAACTGGAAATTAAGTGGATGCCCATCAAATGGAGATTGGCTGAATAAATTGTGGTATATGAATATTATGGAATATTATTGTTCTGTAAGAAAAGACCAGCAGGAGGATTTCAGAAAGGTTTGGAGAGACTTACATGAACTGATGCTGAGTGAAATGAGCAGGACCAGGGGATCATTGTACACAGCAACAAGATTGTACAATGATCAATTCTGATGGACATGGCTCTTCTTATCAATGAGATGATTCAAACCAGTTCTACTTGTTCAGTGATGAAGAGACCCAGAGAGAGAACTGTGGGAACAGAGTGTGAACCACAATATAGCATTTCCAATCTTTCTGTTGTTGTTTGCTTGCATTTTTGTTTTCCTACTCAGTTTTTTTTTTCTTTCTAGATCTGATTTTTCTTGTGCAGGAAGATAACTGTATAAATATGTATACATATATTGAATTTAACATATATTTTAACATATTTAACATGTATTGGATTGCCTGCCATCTAGGGGAGGAGGTGGGAGGAAGGAGGAGAAAATTTGGAACAAAAGGTTTTGCAATTGTCAGCGATGAAAAATTACCCATGTATATACTTTGTAAATAAAAGGATATAATAAAAAAAGAAGAAAGAAAAACAAAGGATGGACAACCACAACAATTAGTAGTAATAACACCAGAAGCAGAAGCAGAAGTAGTAGTAGCAGCAGCAGCATCAGAAGAAAGAAGAGGAGGAGGAGGAATAGCAATAATAATAGTAGTAGTAATAATAGCAGCAGAGAAGTAGTGGGAGTAGGAGTAGCAGCAGCAGTAGTAGTAGTTGTAGTAAAGAAGAATAGTAGTGGGAGTAGTAGTAGCAGTAGGAATAGTAGGAGTAGGAATAGTAATAGTAGAGGTAATAGTAGTAGTAGTAGTAATAGTAGTAGAAGAAGAACAGTAGTAGGAGTAGTAGCAGTAGGAATAGGAGCAATAGTAGTAGTAATAGAAGTAGAAGTAGTAGTAGTAGAAGAAGAACAGTAGGAGGAGGAGGAGGAGAAATAATAATAGTAGTAATAGAAGTGGTAGTAGTAGTAATAGTAGTAGAAGAAGAAGAACAGTAGTGGGAGTAGGAGTAGTAGCAGTAGTAGTAGTAGTAGAAGAAGAAGTAGTAATAGTAGTAGTAGAAGAACAGTAGTAGGAGTAGGAATAATAATAGTAGAAGTAATAATAGTAGTAGTAGTAGTAGCAATAGAAGTAGTAATAGTAGTAGTAGTAGAAGAAAAAGAACAGTAGTAGGAGTAGGAGTAGTAGCAGTAGTAGTAGTAGTAATAATAGTAGTAGAAGAAGAACAGTAATAGGAGTAGGAATAGGAGTAGTAAAAGTAATAATAGTAGTAATAGTAGTAGTAGAAGAAGAAGAGTAGTGGGAGTAGGAGTAGTAGAAGTAGAAGTATTAAGTAGTAGTAGTAGTGGTAAAGAAGAAGAACAGTAGTGGGAATAGGAGTAGTAGTAGAAGTAATAGTAGTAGTAGTAGTAATAGTAGTAGAATAAGAACAGTAGTAGGAATAGGAGTAGGAGTAGTAGAAGAAGAAGAACAGTAGTGGAGTAGGAGTAGTAGCAGCAGCAGCAGCAGCAGCAGTAGTAGTAGTAGTAGTAGTAGTAGTAGTAGTAATAGTAGTAATAATAGTAGTAGTAGCAGTAACAAAGAACAGTAATGGGAGTAGTAGTAGTAGTAGTAGTAGTAATAGTAGTAATAATAGTAGTAGTAGCAGTAACAAAGAACAGTAATGGGAGTAGTAGTAGTAGTAGAAGTCAGTAGTCCATTCAAGAACAAGTATACCAAATGTAGAATAATTCCATTGATTGACATGTGACAAACTAAAAGAAGCAAATTAATTTGTCAGCAGGATCACAAGTTGGGTAAAGCAAGAATAGCTCCTCATAATAGGCCCCTCCTTAGGTTGGGCAGGAGGAGATGATACAAGGTATCATACTTATGATCTAAGTGGTCATAAGATGGACAAGAGGTTGGTCTGCATATTTGGAGGGACTTTCCATTTAACTTAGTCACCTAAGCACAGTGGGCTTGGTCACCATGGCAAAAAGAAACAAAATCAGAAGGCCTGTAGTTAAATTACTACAATTAAGCAAATGAACTTAGAATCTGTAGCTCACAACTATATACAGAAATTTGTGGTTAAATTGATTTAATGCTGATTGGAACAGAATAAGGGTCCAAATGAATTCTCACATAAAAAAATGAATTGGGCAAGGATGTCATATTGGATAAGGATGACACAGAAATGGTCGTGGCCATGAAAGGGACTTTAATACTAACTGGAGTAGTTACTGAACCCTCTCATTTTACAGATGAGAAAACTGACACCCAGAGATATTGAAAACAGTCAGTTAATGAGCATCAGAGAAGAGATTTAAAAAGATGGATTCAGAGGGATTCAAAGGGCTTCCTACCTTTATCTAACACTACCCACTATATTTAGAGTTGGAAGAGACCTTAGAGCTAAGTGTAGTTCAATTTTTTTTCATATTACAGATGGAAAAATTGAAGTTCAAAAAGGAAAAGGATTTGTTCATGGTCACACATGTGCCAGCTTCAGAACTGGAAAGTAAACCCAGGTTTTCTGATTTCTCTTCTGAAACTATAGAGAGAAAAAGGGCAAGTCATAAGTTTCAGTACTTAATGCCCAAAGGGACCATAGGAATCATTTTCTAACTTTTTGGTCTCAGAACCCTTTTAAATTTTTCAAAATGATTGAGGCCCCCAAAGAGTTTTTATTTAAGTGGGTAATGTTTATTGATGGTTTCTATATAAGAAACTAAACTGATAAAAATTTTGAAATGTTTACTAAAAATTAAAAATATATTAATATAAATAACATGTTTTATGAAAATATTTCCAAAATGATAAAAAAAATTAGTGAGAAACAGCATTGTTTTATTCTGTTTTAATTACGCACTAGTTTACTAGAAGGTATTTGGATTATCCAATCTGCTTAGGCATTCAATCTGTTGTAATTGTTTTAGTTGAAGTATATGAAGAAATTCCAGGCTCACATAAATGAGTAGTTGGAAAAGGGAGGAGTACACAGTGTATTTTAATAGACAAATAACATTTTAGGATTATAGTGAAAATGGTGTTGAACTCACAAAGCACCTGAAAGGGTCTCAGGGGCCCTCAGAGATTCACAGACCAAACTTGGAACGCTGTTAATCCAATTCAAACACTCTCATTTTATGTAGTAAAATATAACCTCTCTCTGGTTGTGACTTAACCAAGATCACATGGCAAGGAAGCAGCAGAACTGGGATTCAAAACTGTGCTGTTTTAAGGTCAAATCCAAGTATCCTTCCGTGGCTCTGGAGGAGCCCCTCTGGCCTTGCTCTGCTGGCCAGTCCGTGGGAGGGGCTGGAGGGACCAGGATGAATGGACTCAATTCTTGATATACTAGTGTGGGGGGTGAGCAGTGGAAGACTGTTGCTGGGACTAATTTTTTTCCCATTGCATTATCTGTTAAACCTTCTCATTTAGGTGGAGGGGAAGGCCCTGAGTTGTCAAACCTAGCTCCAAGGTTCTGCTCAGCCCTGTCCTAGAGCATCTCTTCCTTCCATTTATTTAAATCTAGCGGGTGTAAGGTCAGTCAGTCAGTAAATACTTGTGAATTACCTTCTAGGGGCCAGGCACTGTGCTAAGTGCTGAGGATACAAGAAAAGGCAAAAGACGGTCCTTGAGGAGCTTCAGTCTGACACGCCAACAACTTAGACAGCCAAGTCACAGATGAGATGCACGGAGATGCTCTACGGCACGGAGAAGGCACCGAAGAGAAATCCAAGGCTTCCTGGACTTTCGAGCCTCTCCTTTGAGTAGGACATCCAAGGAAAGAATCTTTTCCCTTCTCTGTCCAAGAGGGGGTCACACTGGATTAATTCCTAAGGTTCCCTCCACCCGAAATCTAAGTGGTTTAGGAGAAGAGGGTGTGTGCCCTTCCCCCTGGCTCCAAGCTGCTTTTTGAGCCTTCTGTGTATGAAATCTGCTCTGAGAAGAAAATGTAAGCAAAGAAAAATGCGGATGTGGAAACAATGCTGTTTTTAAGCTCCAGGGAGAAAAAAATCTAAAGTATCTTTAAAAAAAAAAAAAAAAAAGTAGTTCATTGCATTTTATAGAGACTTTGCTGAGCTTTCCCCTCTTTCTGCTGCCCCCAATGTGCCTACCACTGGACTAGGAGCCTCCGACTCTCATTTCTGGAGAGAAGCCTGAGGAAGGGCAAACCCAAGCTCTGCCCATTGGGAAGGTGTGATACGGTCTATGGGGGACTCAGGAAGAGCTCTGTCCTGCTGAATTCTGGGGTCACTCACGGGATCCAAATAATGAGACCACAGGCTGCATCGGACAATGTAACTCAACCTTATCAAGGTGCGGGCCTTCCCCAGAGCCCCCATTTCTGTTCCGTTGTCACCTTCCCAAAGACCTCTCCTTTCTCACCTGCCTTTTCAGGTGGAGAGAGCAAGTTTTTAGATGGAGAAAGGGAGTCAGAGAGCATGAAGGAGCTGCCTAGGTTTGGTTGGTGCTCAAAGGGATCCAGCCCTCATCGTCTGCACTCCAGGCCCAACACTCCTTCTGCTCTTTCTCCTCCCCCCGTTGTCTCCCATTAGGTGAACTAAACCAAGAGAAGGGACCATATGGAAAAGAGAGAAACTGAGGCAGGATGACATGAGTTGCCCAGCTAGAAAATGTCTGAGACTAGACTTGAACTCAAGTCTTCCTGACTCAGTCAGTGGATAGTCCCTTATCCACTGTAATACCAAACAGGGCACAAACCTTAGGAGGCTTTATAAACGCTAGATATTTATTGTTATGGCTGACAAGTATATATCACTGCAAGGTTTTCAAAGTCCTACATATCCATGTTCTCATTTGAGCCTCATAACTCTGAAGTAGCCTTTACCATCCCCCTCCTTTGCCTGAAAGGGACTGAGCTTCACACACCTGATGTGGAATTTGAACACAGGTCTTTGATTCTGTCTAGAATTCCCTGTGATACTTAGTATTCCCTCCCTTTACAACCTGGTCCCAACCTATGTTGCTCCCCTCTCTCTGTATTCTCTCATTCAGCCACCTGCCCTCTTGTTTTTCCTCCCACACAACACATCTCCTGCCCGCTTGTCTCCCATGCCTAGAACGCCCTCCCTCTTCATCTCTTCTTAGAATCCCTTTTCCTTCAAAACGCTACTTCTACCAATTTTCTTAAGCCTTTTGGTAGCTACAGTTCCTTCCCTCCCTCACAGCTCCCCAGATTTTCTTGCATTTGTTATATATAGGCTTTATGTATACATAATTGTGAACAGATTGTTTAATTTGACATAGTATAATTGCCTGGAGGGTAGGGACCACATTATTTTTGTCTTTATTTCCCTAGCATCTAATGATGTAGTATCTGGCATATTCACAAATGCTTTCTGATTGGATGGATGCTTCACATCATTTTGGGGATGACCTACCAAAACATAGTGCTGTAAACAGAGCTGAAGGAGGTAGAAATAAGCCCACTGGGTTCAGAGACAATGAAGAGATTAACCCATCTGGCAAGTCAGAGAAGTACAATTAATATGACCCTTCTGTATCACTTCTCCAGTGCCTCAGTTTCCTCATCTGTAAAATGAGAGGGTTGGATTAGTTCCTCAAGCCCCTTTAAATCTGAGTCTGAGAGTCATAGGAGCAGAGAGGCTGTTTGGGACAAAATTGTAGCATACCTTCAATGTCAGGGTTAGACTCTCAGATCTGCTTCTATAGACTGGGAAGACTGAAGGGTATGGGAAAGGAGGGAGAAAAACAATGAAATCCAGGTTTTAGGACATTATCCTAGTGTCCTGTGAGTAGGATCACTCTCCTACAAAGAATGTCAAGAAAGAAAATTAAATAAATCAGGGGAAGGGCTTGATACTCATAGATCCTTCTTACCAACCGCTGGGATACTTATATTGTTTCCCATGACCCAAATGGACTTACTTGCACTTGAACAATTTCCATGGCATCATTCTCCCACCTCATTTTCTTAGACTAGCTCCCCTTTGATGTTCTCTTGGGAAACTCTCAGCTGCTACCATCCTGGGCTGAACCAGGAAACTTAGAGGGACTGGGCTGGCCACTCCTTTCCTCTTCCAACTGACCACAGCTCAGGAAGGTCATTGGATTAAAAACCAATTGTGTAAGACATAAAAAGTGGGGAAAGATATATTTATACAAAAATATTTATAGCAGCTCCTCTTGTGATGGCTAAGAACTGAAGCAAAAGGGATGCTCATAACTAGGGGATGACTGAACAAGATGTGGCTTATGATTATAATGGGATATTTTTGTGTTATGAGAAATGAAGAGGAAAGTTTGAGAAAAAGCTGAAAAGATTTACACAAACTGATACATAGTGAAGCGAACAGAACCAGGAGAATGTTGTACATAGCAATAGCATTAGTGTTCCATGAAGAATTGGAAATGAGTTAGCTCTTCTCAGCAATACAATGATCCAAGATAATCCCAAAAGACTAATGATGAAACATGCTATCCCATTCCAGAGGAAGAATTAATTTTGTTTGAATATAGACTGAAGCAGGATACTTTTCACTTTTTTCTTTTATTCTTTTTTTTTTTAACAAAATGACTAATATAGAAATGTTTTACGCAATTGTACATGTACATGTATAACTTGCCTACTCTTTCAGGGAGTGGGGTGAGGAGAGAGGGAGGTAAGGACAGAATTTGAAATTCAAAACTTTAAATGAAAATGTTTTTAAAATTGAAAAAAAGAAAAAAAAAAAGGAAACAGTTGTGTCAATTTGAGTGAAGCTTGCACGGATCACAAAATAATACAATATCAGGACTGAAAGAAGCCTCTGAGATTATCTAGTCCTAAAAGCAAGAAATTTAGACCTCAAGAAATGAGTTTACAGATCTGAGGAGACCCAGAGAGGAAAGGACATTTGACTAAGGTCACACAGGAAATTGGGAGAGAGGGCTAGAACATAGATCTTCTGATCAGTTATCTTTTTTGTCCATTAAGAGACTCCATAGTTTAATGGGAAAGTCGATGGAGTTGGAAATGAAGATGTGGCTTTTAGTCTTAGCTCTGATGATAATTATGCAATCACTTTGAGTAAATCACCAAACCTTTCTGAGCTCTGTTTCCATATTTGGAAAGTGGGATAACAATATTTGTATAACCTATTTTCTAGGAATGTTGTTAAGGAAAATACTTCGAAAATTTAAAGGGTGGGAGAAACAAAGTCTCTTGACTGCCACTCCCCTTTCTTTGGATCATAAATGTTTATGAGAAATTAATTCATACAGAAGTGCTAATGGAAGACAAACCTTGCTTTTTAGCTAAAGTCTAGCTGAGATAATTTGCATTGTCATATAGGAGTAACTGTATTTTGGGTAGCTAGACAGGGCAGGGACTAGACTTCTGAGAGTCAGGAGGACCTGAGTTCAAATTTGATGCTTTCTAGCTATGTGACCCTGGGGAAAGTCATTTAATCCTGTTTATCTCAGTTTCCTCATCTGTAAAATGAGCTGGAGAAGGACATGACAAACCATTCCGGTGTCTTTGCCAAGAAAACTCCAAATGGGATCACAAAGAATCAGACACAAATAAAAGGCCTGAACAACAAAATATCAGAAGCATTTTTGCTTGAAGAGAAGTCCAATTGTCCTTTCTCCCCTCCCCTCCTCCACCCTCTGGAATTCTTCCTGAACCACAAGAAGAAAAACAAAAATACATAGTTTAGCTCTTGATTTACTTAAACAGAATAGTAATTGTGAATGCAGCTTCCCCAAAACAATTCCTTTCTCTAACCATTCCCTCCAAAGACTTCCCTTTCGTTCTAGTGGGAGAGGAACAAAGAAATACCTCTCTTAATCCACATTCATCAAAATGACATTTTCACTCTTAGATCACAGTAAACAAAGCTTAGTCTCTTAATTTCAGGGAATCAAAATCTCTCTTGGAAACTATCTTCTGTTCAAGAAAGACTGATTAGTCTTTGATTCCAGGAAGACCAAGTATTCCAGACTACTCTACTTTAAAAAATATTATTCCTTAAAATTTCTTCACATGAGCGAAGTCTTATTGCTAGATGTTTCCAAAACTCTTCATGACTAAAATGCAAGAGAAAGTATATTTTAATAGGGAATGAAGGGACAGCTAGGTAGTGCAGTGGATAGAACACTGGCCCTGGAGTCAGGAAAATCTGAGTTCAAGTTTGGCCTCAAATTAGTTATATGACCTCTGTAAAACACTTAATCCCATTGCCTACAAAACAAAATAAACAGAACAGAAAATGAGGCCTTTTCCTCAAGGGATTTTGGAGAGATTTTAAGCATGAGGCAAAGAAATAAAGAAGGTTTAGGAGTTCTTCTTGGTCCTCCTCACATTATATCTTATAGTTGAGTTATATTGTATTATATTCTATTATTATATGATATACGATATTGTGTTATATAGTATTTATTATATTTATTAAATTAATTATATTGCATTCGTTATATTATGTTATGTTATATTATATTATATCATATCACATTATAACTGTAACTGAGTCTACTGAGCATAGCATGAATGATAAAGGCCCAAGACTGGGAGGAGATCCTGGGAAGCTTCTTCCTTCTCTGAATCTCAATTTTCCCATCCATGTAATGCAATGGTTAGAGTTGATCTCTTACTGGGCTCTCTGCTGTCTGGGCCAGAGGGAACTTTCTGAGCCTCTTCTCTGAGGCGAGATTCCAGGCCAACCAGTCACAGCTGAGACGGGGTCAGAGGTGTCTGTGTACAAATGGGCTGGTTTTCTCTAAGCCCATGGCTCCTTGCACATCTGGGCAATCTGAATCAAAGAACTTTCCCATCCATTACCCCTCTGACTAGCTGCCGGCTATTTAGCATCTGGCCTGGGCACAGGGGCCTATCCCCAAACAAATCCTCCAAAAAGTCTCAGGCAAATGCTCTTTCAAAGTACCCTCCAGGCCAAGGGACCAGTGAATCGAAACTTCTGGGTCTGTGTGCTGGGTTTTGCCCTTCTCCTGGGGGCACCCCGAGCAAGAAGACAAGCACTGACAAACCTTTCCCCTGACACTCGTCCATTCTATGTACACGCACAGGACACCTACGTCTCAGCATGGCTCACTGGAGAGGAAGGACTCAGAAACCGGAAGGTGACACAGAGCAGCATGGGAGGCAGCAGAAATGCAAAGTGGTTAATTATAAGGCAGTTGGGGGGGGCAGCAGGCCAAGGGGTCTGTGGGAGCACAGATAACAGTGCCCACAAACGTCTCATATCCTCCATACTCACGTCCTCCCGTGCCCATGCTCACATACTCCCTCCTCCTCCTGCACACACAGCCTCATGTTCTCCTAGGACAGTGAGTTTTTAGACTGCTCTGAAGCTTGCCAAGAGTGGAGAAGTTTGTCTGATCCTCCCAGATGGACTGGTTCTACAGCTCACCTCCACGGCCCATTTCTCCCACCCTCCAAACCCTTCTCGGCTCCGGCTTCCTCCAGGGAGCTTCCGCTGCCTCCCTCCCAGCCTCACTGGCCCATCCTTCTCTCAATCCCTGCTGTACCCACTGTCCTCACTGCTCTGGGGCTTTAAGTGGAGTTCTGGGTTCTCCTACGTTGTCCCTGACAAACTCTCACCTCTCTGGGACTCGGTTTCCTCACCTGAAAAATGAGGTGATGGAGCCAGAGCTTCCAGCTACAGCATTCTACGTGTATGAAAGCTAGGAGGTGACGTGAAAAGCGCGCCAGGCCAGGAAGACCTGAATTAAAATCTGGCCTCAGACACAAACTGTGCGACCCTGGACAAGTTACTCAACCCTGTGCCTCAGTTTCCTCATCTGTAAAATAAGCTGGAGAAGGCCAGTGGCTTTGTCGAGAAAACCCCAAATGGGGTCATGAAGAAACAGTCACAATTGGAAATGACTGAACAACAACTTTGACTCTAAAAGCCCACTCCAGTCCATCCTCCACTCCACTCTGCTGTCAGTCATCTTCCTTGAGTGTGGAGCTGACCAGCTCACCCCCCTACCCAACAAGCACAGTGGCACCCTGTTTCCTTTAGAGCCAAACAGATATTTCTCTGGTTAGCTTCCAAAGTCCCTTTGTAACTTGGTCTCAATTTCTCTTTTCAGCCTCATTGGGTATTAATTAGCCCCTGTCCTGTACTCTGCATTCAGAGGCGTGCTGGAACCCTCTCTTCTTTGGGAGAGCCAATTGTTAAATCTTCAGTCTGAGTATCTATAGTTCAGAAATCCGTCCTTCAGTTCATGGCCTGCTTTGTTGTTTAGTGTTTAGATTTTAAAACTGTTAAAAGTGCAGATTTAATTTAAAGCTGTGTGGGCACATGTTCTCCCCCTCCCCCCTACTCTCCTCAGCCACTCTGCATTTCACTTCATACATTGATGGAACTCAGCAAGAGTGCAGTAGAAGGCTCAGGGCACAAAGAGATCAGTAGAACAGAGGCAAAATGACTTTTGATAATAATAAAAAGAACAACACCAGCAGCAATTTATGTAATGCAATGTATGAAATGCTCGACAGGCATTATTTATTTGAGCTCACAAGCCCGTAATCCATGGAAGCTGTCCTCCTTGTTCCTCTGCATGTGATGTTCCATCTCTCAGCCTCCATACCTTGGGCCTTCTCTTCCTTCTCACCTCTGCATGAGCTCCTGGTCCTTTTCTCCACTCCAGAAATAGCTGAAGTGCTACCTTCTATATGAACCATTTCCTCATGTCTATACCCACTGGTGAACTTCTCTCAAACTACCTTCTAGTTAATTAAGTTTGTACTTATTTGTATTGATTTTTAAATACCAATATGTGTACTTGTTCTCTCTCCCATTAAAAGGCAAGATCTTTAAGAGTCATTCATTATATTCCATCCCTCACATCTTGCAGACTGCTTAGCGCATAGCAGGAGCTGAATAAATGTTGGTGGAGCGATATGATTTTACATACATAGCATATTTCTACATTGTTGAGATGACTCCAGAGTTATAAGATAGCTCGTTACCATTAATTCACTTTCAAAAATAATTGATTCAAATATGGAATCACTCGGGCCCCTTCTATGTTCAAGGGCCAAATGTGGAAATCATATAATTATACTGTTGCTACCTCCAAGTGCACTAGGAGCTGTCTGCGGGCAGGCTTTGGGTCCTTTCCCCCCTTTCTTCCCACACTCAGAGCAGCTCATGTTGATGTGTCCCTGGGAGAAAGAAGACTATTCAGTTATGGAGAAAACAGGAAGTGGCCTTTCTGGACCCCTGAGGTTCTGTTGTCTAGAATCTGTCATATTGGAGAAAGCTCAGTCCTTAGTGGATGGATATCAGATCCAGAAATGTCCCGCAAAGTCTAAATCCTTCTTATAAGTCCAGATTCCTGGAGGCAAAAGCACTTGTTGGACTAAAGAATTTGATTCCCATCCTTAGGGAAAGTGACCCGAGTTTATTCCCTTAGAAGATGCACCAGCATCACCATGGTGACCAAAGCAGCAAGTGTTGCCATGGAGACCTTCAGGAAGCCCCAGGGAGACTTTATCATCTTCCTATGATGGGGCTGGAGAAGTGTGGTCTTAGAGAAAAGAGATGATGAAAAAGGGCAAAGAGCCCAGACTCCAGCACAAGTAGCACAGGACACAAGTCATCTCAGGGAGCAGACAGCTCAGGGATAGCTAATGTCAGGAAATGCAACCAGGATCCATGAAATATATATGTATATATATATATATATATATATATATATATATATATATATATATATATATATATATATATATATATACAATATTAAGTGTATTTTCACATCAGTCATGTTATGAAAGAAGAATCAGAACAAAAGGGAAAAACTAAAAGAGAGAAAAAAAGTGAAAGTAGTATGTTTTACTCTGCATTCACACTCCATAGTTCTTTCTCTGTATGTGGATATTTTCCATCACGAGTCTTTAGGAATTGTCTTGGATCATTGTACTGTTGAGAAGAGCAACGAATATCAAAATTGATAATCTGTACAATGTTGCTTTTTCTGGGTACAATGTTCTTTTGGTTCTGCTCATTTCATTAATATAAGTCCAGGTTTTTCTGAAATCTGTCTGCTCATCAATTTCTTTTTCTTGAAGGGAAGGGTAACAGGGAAAAATATTTTATTTTTGATTTGGCATCCAATTATTGTCTAGTTTGATGCTTCAGTTTTCTGTATTTCTCTTTTTTCCTCAATAGTATTTCATTTTTCCAAATTTTTAAGCATTTATTTTTATAAGACTTTGTGTTCCAAATGTTTTTCCTTCTTTTCTTGCCTTCCCCTTCCCTAAGACAGCAAGCAATCTGATCAAGGTTAAATATATGCAATCCTTTTAAACATATTTTAGCACATTACATGTATTTCCAAGTGGTCATGTTATACAAGAAAAATCAGATAAAAAGGGGGGAAAGCATGAGAAAGAAAAAACAAACAAAAAGAGATGAAAATATTGTGCTCCGATTCACATTTAGTTTCCATGGTACTTTCTCTGGATATGGATGGCATTTTCCATCCCACGTCTATTGTAACTGCCTTGGATCACTGTATTGCTGAGAAGAGCTAAGTGTACCATAGTTGATCACACAATTTTGCTCTTACTGTGTGCAGTGTTTTCCTGGTTCTGCTCACTCCCCTCAGCATCAGTTCATGGTAAGTCTTTCCAGGTTTTTCTGAAATGCACCTGCTCATCATTTCTGATAGAGCAAAAGTATTCCATTACATTTACATATCACAGCTTGTTCAGCTATTCCCCACTTGATGGGCAGCCCCTCAATCTCCAATTCTTTGTCACTACAGATAGAGCCACTAAACACGTGGGCTCCCGTTCCTTTTTTATTTTCTCTTTGGGATACAGAGCTATAAGTGGTAATGCTGGATCAAAGAGTACTTCCCATTTTGTTGCTATTTAAGCATAGTTCCAAATTGTTCTCCAGAATAGAATCCACTATTGAGGTAAGCCATGATATTTTGGCATAATCCATTCTTCCTGCACCAAAACTAGCATCATCTCCAAAGCTACCAATGATTACTGCCAAATCCAGTGACAAAATCTTGGTTCTCATCTCCTTCGTATCTGATCACCCTTTGATATTATTAACTGTCCTTTCTTCCTGGATACTTCCCATTCTCTGGATTTTTGTGATCATCATTTCCTCCTATCTCTCTGGTCACTTTTTCTTAGTTTCTTTTGATGAATCATTGATTATTCTATGACAGATCACTATAAATCAACACACTGTTCTGGGCTCTCTAGTCCAAGCTCCTCATTTGACACATAGGGAGATGGAGGCCCAGAGATGGGACTTCTTGAGATCCCACAAGTAGCTATAATAGAGCTTTCTGATTCCAAGTGTGGTCTTCTTTTCAGATACAGACCCCTAGGTCAAGGGAATGAGCTCCCTCCAGCTGAGTAATCCAGCTAGTTATTTGTAGCTTACAGTTTTCATGAGAGGAGAGGAGCTCTTGCTGCTGTGAGGGGTCTGCGTAATTATATATGACAGATGTCAGGGTCCATGTTTCTGTGTTAATATGCTTGTGGATACTGGGTGCTGGTATAAGCAGGAGGCACAGATGGAGTCATCAGCACCACCCCCATACAAATGACTCATGCTCATGAAAGTAGTTTCCAATTAGCAAGAGCCCCAAGTGTTCACTGTGATTTAAAAAATAAATAAATAACAACAAACTTTATTGCTATCATTTATTTTTATGGCACTTTTATTCCTGGATATATTCCTCTCCCTTCTTCTACCCACTGAACAATCCTTTGTAACAAAAATTTAAGAGAAAGAAAAAGCTATCAGTAAAACCATCAATCTTATCTGATAATATATGTAATATCCATTGTCCCCCATCTCTACAGACAGAAGAGGGAAGTCTATTTTCCCAATCTTATCTATTTTCTGTATTTGAGGGTCTGCCTTTAAGTTCATACACTGAGAGTTGTACCCACACTATTTCATCTCATCTCCCACCCTCACCCCTAATCACCCCTGCATCACTTGGGTAGACACTGCTCCTTTAATTCCTCCTTTAATTGTAACACAAGCCAAAGGTGTGTTTTTTCTTCACTTGGAGTGGATCAAAGAATTTAATGAAGCTGTCTTGTGCCATCTGAGTACGATTAAATTGAATATCCAGTATGCAAAGACATTTGAATAATGAGATACCAGTATATTACATCTTTAAGGATCCTTTGAGAATTAAGAACCTTTAAGGTTCTCCATTAGTTCCCCATGTTCCTCTGCCTCAGTAACTTACACTTATAAAACCCCCATGGCATGTCTAAGCCAGCACCTGATGGATTACTCTTCTGACCGCAAATGCTTTTTCCTTGAGATGAGGAGTTGGGTTTAAGCCCAGTGTTCTATGATTTTGTGATCACATATGACTATAAAGTGGGAAAGAGTGATCTTAAGTGTTCTGATTCCTCTTAATAGTTACAAGAGCTATGTTCTTGGGTGGGGGGCACAATCATAGTAGAACTAGAAATTTAGAAGCCTGCTATTGTTGGTCCTTCATTGTCAAAGAGGATCGATGACATTAGAAGTGAATTAGATTTAAGTAAGGTAGATCTCTACGGAGGTGGAGCCCCACTGGAGAAGGAAATAATATTTTCTTACTGTATGAACTTGAATCTAAGTCCTTTATGCTTTGTGGGGTTTTTTCCCCTCTCCTTGTTTTACAGAAAATCTATCCTGGAGGAATCTATCCTAGAGGAAAGCACTGAACCTGCAAACAGGAAAATGTGAGTTCAAATCCAGCTTTAAATTGTGTGTATCTGTGTGACTCTGAGCAAGATCTCTATATGCCTCAGTTTTCTCAACTATAAAATGGAGATAATAGCAGCACCTACCTACAAGGATTGTTGTGAGAATCAAATGAAATAATGTTTATAATGGGCTTTTGATTTTTAAATTGCTATTAAAATGTTATTATTTTATTAATATTAATTGATACCATGAGATTGTTAAGATATTTTCTATCTTTTACCCCCTTTTGTTCATAAAAGTAGTTTCCAATTAGCAAGAATCCCAAGAGGAAACTTTCCAGTTTCAGCATCAAAATTCCTTTGGAATGTTTTTGCTTCTCTTGACTTGACAGTTGGGTCTCTACCCTAACTTCTCATAATTATTTTCTTCTCTATTGCTTCTTACTATTTTATGAAGTGATATTGCCCATTGTCTTCCATCATCCTGCTCAGAAAGTTTTTACAAACAAGTTTAAATTCGGAATGGGTATTGCCTTTAGCGGCCATCTCTCTGCATTCTCGGGGTCTTCTCCTTATGGCAAACAATTTGCAAAAATTAAACTTCTGCATGAAATTTTTTTATTATAGCTCTTTATTTACAAGATATATGCATGGGTAATTTTTCAGCATTGACCTTTGCAAAACCTTTTGTTTCAACATTTCCCTTTCTCCCTCCCACCCCCTCCCTCAGATGGCAGGTTGACCCATACATGTTAAATATGTTAAAGTATAAGTTAAATACAATATATGTATACATGTCCATACAGTTATTTTGTTGCACAAAAAACATCTGACTTTGAAATAATGTACAATTAACTTGTGAAGGAAACCAAAAATGTAGGTGGACCAAAATAGAGGGATTGGGAATTCTACAGAGTGGTTCATAGTCATCTCCCAGAGTTCTTTCACTGGGAGTAGCTGGTTCAGTTCATTACTGCTCTATTGGAACTGATTTGGTTCATCTCATTGTTGAAGAGGGCCTCATCCATCAGAATTGATCATCATATAGTCTTGTTGTTGCCGTGTATAATGATCTCCTGGTCCTGCTCATTTCACTCAGCATCAGTTCACATAAGTCTCTCCAGGCCTTTCTGAAATCATCCCGCTGGTCATTTCTTACAGAACATAATATTCCATAATATTCATATACTACAATTTATTCAGCCATTCTCCAATTGATGGGCATCCACTCAATTTCCATCTGCATGAAATTCTTATCATTAATATAAATGACTTTTTTTTCATCTATTCAAGAAGCTCTTTACAATCCTTAAAATGCTACATAAATGCTAGCTATTATCATTACTAGTATCTAGTCAGCAATTAACTTGGTTAAACAGGTAAGGTTGGAATTGTTTTCATTGCATGCATTATATTTTTCTTATTTTAATTTTTTCTTAACTTCTATTAATTTTAACTTGTGCTTTCACAAAGTTATTGGTCTGACAGTTCACAGATAGCTAAACTGGGAATGACTCATATCAGAACTGAGTCATTCCTTGTCTCTTAAAAATATAATTAATTCTATTGTTAATGACATTTTGGGCATTCTCCACATTCCATGTATCCTGATTATTTTTTCTGAGAAAATTTTTATGCTTTATAGATATGAAGCTTCTGTGTAGTTCCAACAGTCTTTGACCTCTCTCATGCCTTATTGTGAAGCCATATATACATATCTATATATTTTTTGCTGAGGCAATTGGGGCTAAGTGACACAGCTAGGAAGTTTCAAGTGTCTGAGGTCAAATTTGAACTCAGATCCTCCTGAGTTCAGGGCTATGAAGCCATATTTCTAATCCATTTTCACTGTGCCCACCTATATCCTTATTTATATTGCAGTTGTATAGTGTCAAAGTACATCCTGGTTTAATTTGAAGCATCTTGTAGAATTCTTTTTTTTTTTTTTTTTGCTGAGGCAATTGGGGTTAAGTGACTTGCCCAGGGTCACACAGCTAGGAATTGTTAAGTGTCTGAGACCAGATTGAACTCGGGTCCTCCTGACTTCAGGGCTGGTGCTCTACCCACTGTGCTACCTAGCTGCCCCCAGATTTTTTCAACTAATGAGAATTTGCTTGAAGTTTCTCCCTCCTATTTTTTCTCCTCCCCTAACATTCCCAAAAGAAAATAAAAGCCTTTAAACATTATCAAGTAATTCCCTATTATCCTTGTCCCAAAAAATCTCCTTCAAATTTAGCCCATCAGAAGGAGAGTAGCACATACCATCATTGGTCCTCTGGGATCATGGATAGTCATTACATGGAGTTCTTAAATCATTTAAAGTTTATTTTATGCTATTTTTGTTATTTTGCAAATTGTTTTCCTAGTTCTGCTTACTTCACTCTGTATCAATTCATACAAGTTTTCCCAGGTTTCAGCAGACTCATCTCCTTTATCATTTTTATAGCATACTAGTATCCCATCATATTCATATTCAATTTGTTCACTTATTCTCAAATTGCCCTAAGTTCTTAGAGAATTCTATGACTTTCTCTACTGTTTCCCCTCTGCCATAATGATGGCACACAAATGGTGATTCTTTTCATAGTAGTTCTTTTACAAATACTTGAGAGAACTGTGATGGAAGGTGAAAAAAAAGTTCCATAAAATGATGTTTCTTGTTGCCTTGGGACACATGATAAAATCAGTCCATTTCTTTCTCTAAAGAGAACCTGTGAGCCATCCTGTTGAGGTCTTATGGAGACTCCCATTTGCAGGCAGCATCATGCAGGTTGCATCAAGTCTCAAAATATTACAGAGCTGAATGAATGAAAAGGCTCCACTTGGATGCCCATCCATTGGAGAATGACTGAATAAATTGTGGCATATGAATATTATGGAATATTATTGTTTGTAAGAAATGACCCACAAGATGATTTTAGAAAGGTCTGAAGAGACTTACATGAACTGATGTTAAGTGAAATGAGCAGGACCAGGAGATCATTGTATACTTCAACAACAATGCTATATGATGATCAATTCTGATGGACGTGGCCCTCTTCAACAATGAGATGAACCAAATTAGTTCCAACAGAGCAGTAATGAACTGAACCAGCTACACCCAGTGAAAGAACTCTGGGAGATGCCTATGAACCACTACATAGAATTCCCAATCCTTCTATTTTGGTCCGCCTGCATTTTGGATTTCCTTCACAGGCTAATTGTACACTATTTCAAAGTCCGATTCTTTTTGTACAGCAAAATAACTGTTTGGACATATACATGTCCAAAATACATATATTGTATTTAATTTATACTTTAATATATCTAACATGTATTGGTCAACCTGCCATCTTGGGGAGGGGGTGGGGGGAAGGAAGGGAGAAATTGGAACAAAAGATTTAGCAATTGTCAATGCTTTAAAATTACACATGCATATATCTGGTAAATAAAAAGCTATAATAAAAAAGAAAGAAAGAAAAGGCTCCACTTAACATTGCATTTGTGCAAAATGCAATTATGCATTGGAGAACTCAAATAGAAAAGCAAGGTGACAGTTAGTTTTAAGGAGCTCATATTAACGGACAGCACATAGAGGAGGTTTCAGCTCCAAGTCAGATGGAAAGGCTTGAAGCCCCGTTGGGTTTCTTTCTTTAGTGTCAGTTCCACTGATAAAACCAAACCCATTTCTGATGCTGAATGCCAAGGGCTTTAGTTTGCAGAATTTTCTTTTCTAAGTCATCAGTGGCTGTGGCTGCAGAGCAAGCCCTCCAGAGCCTTTGTCACTCTGCATCTCTACAAGAGTGGATTGCCTGTTTAATTAATAACTCCTGGGCTGGCTAGAAACAAGGGATTGCTGCTTTGGAGCTCTGGGGTTTAAAGTTCTGGCCTGTCCAATTAATTGCTCAACAAGTATTTATTAAGAGCCTACTATGGAAAGACACTGGGTGGTATTACAAAGTATGAAATAATCTCTTATTCCAAGAAGCTTACCTTCTAGTGGAGGAAACAAATACATAAAAGACTACAGCTGTCCTTTTTTATATCATGACTTTCCCCATCATGATTTCAATACATCACATGTAAGCATAAGAAATTAAATGGGAATTTGGGGGGAATTTTGTGGAAGAGCAGATAATATGCAAAGGTCAACAGATGACGCGGAACCTAACCAAATACTTAACCCAAGTTTTACAAGAAAGTACCTTAAACACCCCATAAACAAAGAAAAAAACCATTTAGACTTCTCTGGTACAAAGGAAAGGTTAAAAATTTTATAGCGATTTTCCTGATTGCAAGAGTATCCTAACTCCAGTGATTTGGAAGGGATAACTGTATGTTCATAAACATGAAGATAGTAAATAAAAATGTAAACCAAGTAATTAAATACAAGGTAGTTTACAAGGAAAGCCACTAGAGACAGAAGGTCCAGGGAAGTTTTCGTGCCAAAGCTGATAATTGAGCAGCATGAAGAAAGGAACTCTTGAGACTGGTAAAAAAAAGTGAGTGAATGAAGAATGCCTATTGTCTCGAGCAGGACATGCTGCTGGATATATAGAGCTCAGCCATCACCATCTATTTTATATAGGTACATATTCTTTTGTATAACATATGAACATATATCGTATGTGTGTTGCCTGTGTGTGTATATATGATAGTCACTACAAATGGTGAATATGGGAGGAGGAAAGCTAGCTGGTTTGTTTCTGGAAAATTATGAGTTCTTTTTAATGATTTCAAGCTTCTCCCAGATAAGGGTCAACTTTTTTTTCAATAATAATATTTATCTGGTGATATTTTATAGACAAGAACACAGAACGGTATAGTCTCCAAAGAATTAAAGTTGCATCTCCATCAAGCGGTAATGGTGGGCATATGGTGGGCCTGAGTAAGTGGTGAAGTATTATAAACTATATAGATAGATAGATAGATATGTGTATATATATAGTTATATGTATATATTAGGAGATATATATCTCCTATATATTAGGAACTGCAACATAAAAGGGATTATGAAAGAAATCTATTATAAAAAAAATGTAGTAGTCATGTGATAAAAACATGGGCTAATCACTGGACAGCCTGTATGTTGTTCTCCTTGGTGTCCTTTTTTTTTTTTTCCTTCTTGGTATCCTTTTGAAGTCAAGAGAACAAGAAGAGAGCTTCTAGCTTATTGTTTTGAGGAATTCCACCCATGCTGAAGATCGCAGAATCACAGAATTGAAGAGTTGGAAAGAACTCTGTAGTCATCCAGTCCAACTTGTGTGCTAATAAGAGTCCCCACTGTTATGTTCCCCAAGAAGAGACATCCAGTTTCTATGTGAAGAATAAGGAAGAAGCCCATCGCTTTTCAAGGAAATTCATTGTACTTTGGAAGGTTTTCCTAACCTTAAGCTTAAAAAGATCTCCCGCTCCTTGCTTCTGTTTTTGTCCTCTTAGGGCAAATGAAACAAATCTAACACCTCTTTCAGTTGAAGGTCCTTCAAATATTTTGAACAAATCTATCATTTCTACCCTAAATCATCTCCTTTCATTTTTTTTCCCCCTGAGGCTGGGGTTAAGTGACTTGCCCAGGGTCACACAGCTAGGAAGTGCTAAGTGTCTGAGATCAGATTTGAACTCCTGAATTCAAGGCTGGTGCTCTATCCACTGCGCCACCTGGCTGCCCCAATCATCTCCTTTCTAGCCTACATATGTGTGCTACACACAATTTCTTCAATCAGTTCTCAAGGTCCTTTAACATTCTGGGATTCCTCTTCTATAACTTTTCTAGTTGATCAATATTCTTGAATTGTGGCACCCCGATCCTCAACTGATTAATTGTCAAAGGAAACAAGAAGGAAACCAAGCTATCAACAGTCATATGGAAAAATGCGCCAAATTACTCATAATTAGAGAAATACAAATTAAGGCAACTCTCAAGTTCCACTTCATGCCCATTAGATTTGCAGAGCTGAAAAAAAAAAGACAATAATAAATGTTGGAGAGGCTGAGAAAAACTAAGTACATTAATATACTGTTGTAGAGTTATGAATTGATCCAGTCATTCTAGAAAGAAATTTGGAACCCAAAAAACTTACTAACCTTTGCAACCCCTTTGATCCAGTGAAAACTCTACTAGGTCTATATCCCAAAGAGATCTATGAGAAAAAGATTTCTGTATACAAATACAATTATAGGGGCTCTTTTTGTAGTGGCAAAGAACTGGAAACCAGGGAGTAGCCGATCCTTTGGGAAATGGTTGAACAAATTGTGGTCTATAAGTGTGTCATAAGAAATGATAACAGATGCAAGTTCTTTGATTGCATGAATTGATACAGAGTGAAGTAGGAAGTGCCAGGAGAATAATTAATATAGTAACAATAACATTGCAAAGACAAACAACTTTGGAACTCAGATCAATGCTACGAGCAATCATCATTCCAGAAAGCTGCTACTGATTGTTGCCCATCTCCATTGGAATGTTGGGAAAGCTATTCTGAGACTTTGCTTAAAATTTGAGAACCTTTTTCCATCTGTTGCTATCTAGATACTAGCTAGATTCTGATGTTCCTGGGAGAAACCTGGGGAAGGGATTAAAGCCAAAGTCTAACATTTTCTAGTGGCAGATATGAAGCACAAAGAATGAGCTATTCCTAGGATGAACCTACTCTCTGTAAGGCCTTTGGTTGTAAGGTACAAGTTCCATGATAGCTAGATGTCTCTCCCCAGCTCAAAAACCTTTAGTGGCTCCCAATACCTATTAAAAGAAACCAGGTTCCTTGGCCTGGCCTTCAAGGTCTTCCACATCTAGCCCATTACTCTCCTTCTCATACTCTGTTTCAGTCAAGCTGTACTAGACTGCCACCAGCCTTGTCCCAAACTCTCCTACCTTTGTGCCCTTGGTTAGGTAGTTTTTGGTCCTGGGATGATCTCCTTCCCCTTTTCACCCAGTGAATTCCCACTCTTCCTTTAAAGCCCACCCCAAACCACCTTCTCCAGGAAGCCTTCCCGGCTTCCCACAAGTCAGTGCTAAACTCCCACCTCAGGTCTCACATAACACTGTGGCCTCTTCTAATGTCCTTAACATGTCTTACAGTGGATTATCCTGATCTAGGTCTGCCTTATCTCTCTACTAGACAACTAGCTCCACCAGGGCAGCGAACTAGCTAAACTCCATACAATCCTACGCAGATGAGAATAATAATCACTAATTGTAGCTAATATTCATATAGCACCTACTGTGTTCCGGCACTGTGCTGAGCACTTATAAATATCTCATTTGATCCTCAAAACTCTGGGAGATGATATTACAATCCCCATTTTACAGAGGAAGACACAAGGCAAACATTATTTGCCCAGAGTCACAGAGTTTGATATTGAAATGGCAGACATTTCATAGACATTTAGAGATGGCGCTCCTTCCAGATTTGGGGCGGAAACCCCACTGACCTGGGAGTGGATTTTCCTTGGCTTTGGAGAAAGAATCCTGAGAGAGCCGGAGCTTGGAGTGCGGTCGCCCTGGGACCCCCGAGAGAGCCCATTTTGTGCCATCTGGGGGGACTGCAGCTTGCAACCCCGTATCCCTAATGGGTCAATCGGTCCACAAGCATTTGTTATTCCCCTGGAAAATAAAGCAAATGGGTGTATCTCTTAGCCCACCCCTCCCCAAGTAAGGCTGGTGCATTTCTAAATAAGAGAAGAGAGGCAGAGAACTTCATTCTTTCCAGCTGGAGACTCCAACCCAAAGCCACTCAATCATGCGTGCGCTTTGCTTTTTCCAACCCTTGGCTGGAGAAGCCTTTTTCTTTTGTTTGTTAGGTGGGGGCGGGGAAGGGAGAAGGAGGGAGGAGAATGAAGATGGGCCAATTTGTCTGGAACTAGCTCGGGTCTGCGAGCAGCCGCAGAGCTCCCCCCTCGCCCTCCGTGACAAAAAGTCTCGGAAACCTGTAATTGTAGTTGAAGTCTCCAGCAGCCAGATTAATAATGCATGTAATTATAATATACAGTTTTCTGTAGGCATTTCTAATTATGAAAAAATTACCGAGAGCATCAACAGAGTGACTCTGAAATGCCTCCCGTTTATTCTGCGGCGCTCTTAATCAATGCTCTGCCGGGGAAAAATCGAGCCCGGATGTTATTATGAGCCTCCTTCTGGATTTAATTACAGCAGTAACTCAGCTCCAATTCGGAGAAAACAGACCGGGGACTTTATGGTTCTGAAGAACGGCTATTAATCGTCCGCTCCCGCTTTCCACCTCGGAAGGCGGCGGCCCAGGCCCGGACTGACAAGGCTGAGGGAGGGCCGCCGCCGCGCGTGGGAGAGCAGCGCCCCGCGACTCCACGTCACGCAGCGGATGTTCCTTCGCCAAGGCGAGAGGGGGCCGGGGGAGGGGGGCTTCAGGTGCCTCCCTGCGCTTCCCAGCCGTGTGCCCAGGGCGGGGCACGCCCTCCTGCGCCCACTGTCCGGAGCCTCTGGCGAGTCTCCCGCTCCCGAGGAAATCTGTCACTCCACGTCTCGATTAAATGCTAGTCCTGGGGTGGATGTGAGAATCAAATCACATCTGTAAAGCAAACAATAAGTGCTTAATAAATGCTGGTGGGCGAAACTCTGCAACCAGTATTACCCGCGACAACCGGGGGATTATTTACCATGTGGCAAAGATGAACAAGTCAATATTAGCTTCAGACGCTCAGCTTTATCATCCAGGGCAAGCCATTTAACCCCGTCTGCTGTAATGTTCCTCTCTACAATGTTCTCGGGGAGCGGGTTTCTTGGGGAGCTTCCGGGAGCAGCCTTAGTTTCAGTTCAGTTCAATGATCACAAGCGCAGCCAGGAGTTAAAAGTCAAAAGCCTTTATTTTCTCCTTCAAATCTTGAATCTTTTCCTGGGCCCCGTTAGCTTTCTTAGAGGCCTGTCTCTCTCCCTGCTAGTCCTTTGTCTCTGCCAGCTTCAGCCTCTGTCTCCCCAAAGCCTCCAGCCCGCACAACGCGGGAATCTGGAATGACTCTGACTCCGCCTCCCACACCGTGGGCTTGTGGGCTTCTGACTTGTGATTCTCCCTAAGTCAATCCTAGTTGAGGCTCCTAGCTTATATAAAGGAATGAACTCTAATAAGTACTAAGTGCATCTAGAGAACTGTTAAGCTCCCTGCTAAACAACCATTGTCTCTATCAATTCCACTGACTTAGCACCTTGTTTCAAGTTCTAGCCCATAACAGTCTGCCTCAGTTTCCTTAACTGTAAAGCAGGGATGATGCTAGTCCCTGCTTCACAGGGTTGTTTGAGAATCAAATAATATCTATAAAGCATATAATAGTGCTTAATGCATGCTTGGTCTCTTCTCTTCCTCTTCCCATTATAGAGCTAGAAGGGACCTCAAGAGTTCATTCAGTGTAAACACTTGCATTTTGTAGATAAGGAAACTAAGTCTTTGATAGTTGAAGTGTTTTGCCCAAGACAGCCCAAAGCCTCTCCAGGTAATTTGAATTCCTAAAATTATGCTCTCTAAGGAGAACCCAAGGTCTTGTCTCCTCACAGGACAGTCACCTCTGGTGTTTGCCTTTAAGTTCAACAAATAAGTGCTTACTAAATGCCTTCTGAGTGTTCAGTCTTCCACTTCCCACCTAGGCTGAGGGAAAGAAAGGAGATAGAAAAGATTCGGTCTCTATCCTTGGAATGAGATAGAAAAGACTGTCTTTTTCCTATAATTTAATTAAAGAGATGTGATTGTCACAGCTCATATTTCTGTGGTGTTTTTTTCCTTCCTTTTTTTGGGCAAGGGGAGGGGGCTAAGTTATTTTGTTTCTTATATCACCCTAGTTGTCCTCCACTCTCTCCTAGAGAGCATCCTACAGCACAAATAGTATGTTTTTAGACAAGAAAATGAAAACATGTGCACTATGTAATATCTGTGGACTGCCCACCTCCTTGCAGGGGGAGTTTGGGGCTGTCTGTTTGTCTCTCTTCATTTGAGTCCTGCTTGATCTTTGATTTCATCCTTCCTTCCTTCCTTCCTTCCTTTTTCTTTCTTTCTTTCTTTCTTTTTCTTCCTATTGATTTTCTTTCCTTTTACATTGTTATGGTCACTGGGTATTTTGCTTATTTTATTCTGCAACAGTTCATATAGATCTCTCCATGCTTTTATGTATTTAGTGATCAATTAATTTGTTGTGTGGTATTTATTAAACACTTACCATATTCCAGACATCATGCTAATCACACACATAATTTCTTTTATCACAGTACTCTTCCATTCCATTTTCATTCCCCAATGGATTGACATTCACTTTGTTTCCAATTCTTAACTATTGCAAAAAGTGCTGTTATAAATATTTTGGAATATATGAGAACTATTTTTGTTATTGATAGATCCAGTAATAGTCTCTACTTAAAAAGGAATGGATCTTTTAGTTTTTTTATTTGTATAATTCCAAACTCTACAGGACTTTCCAGAGTAGGAACTGATTTTGGCACAACAACCTTGGGAAGCGAGGAGTGTAAGTATTATCAATACCATTTTGGTTTTTTAATTAAAGCTTTTTATTCTGTATGGACATGTATACATATATTGTATTTAACATATATTTTAACATATTTAACATGTATGAGACTACCTACCATCTGGGGATGGGGTGGGGGGAAAGGGGGGAAATTGGAACAAAAGGTTTTGCAATTGTCAATGCTGAAAAATTACTCATGCATATATCTTGTAAATAAAAAGCTATAAAAAAGCTTTTTATTTTTCAAAACATGTGTTAGGTTCTTACTAAGTGCTAATGAGATAATGAGATGATAGGTTCTTACTAAGTGCTAAATCAGTACTTAACAATTCTCTAGTTCCGGCTTTTAGGGGAGTTTTACCCCCTGTGAACTCCTGGGGAGGAGCTTGCATGCTTAGGAGGAGCAAGTTCATTGGTTGAAGTAATTTTCCCCAGAAGCCCTTGCATTATCCCACGCCCATTCTCTGGGAGGATAAAAGAGGGCGGCACTGGAGAGATTGAGAGTCTTGTCTGGGCCAGACTTGAGGCCGCTCTCTAAGAGGAAGAAGTCTCTCCTCTAGACCAGAGAGCGATCGGCAATCTCTGGAGACAATAGAACTTTACACACATGCATGCATAATTCCTCAACATTAACCCTTGCAAAACCTTGTGTTTCACTTTTTCTCCCATCTCCCCCACTCCCTCCTCTAGAAGGCAAGTACTCCAATTTATGTTAAACATGGCAGAAATATATGTTGAATCCATATATTTATGCATATATATTAATACAATTATCTTATTGCACAAGAAAAATTCAATCAAACCAGAAAAAAAAAATGAGAAAGAAAATAAAATGCAAGCAAACAACAAAAAGAATGAAAATGCTATCCACACTCTGTCCCCACAGTCCTCTCGCTGGGTGTAGATGGCTCTCTTCATCACAAGGTCATTGGAATTGGACTGAATTGTCTCATTGTTGAAGAGAACCACGTCTATCAGAATTGATCATCATATAATCTTGTTCTCCTGGTTCTGTTCTTTTCATTTAGCATCAGTTCATCAATGCCATTTTATAGATGGAAAAACTAAGAATCAGAGAGGGATCATACCTCGAGAGCTGGAAAAGCATTTGGAGAATGGAAGAAACTTGAGAGTCAGAGAGTTTAAGCACTTGTTCATATATGGAATTCACACTTGGGGGCTGTGACCCCATAGTCACTGGTAACTTCTTTCCTTTACCCATCTGAGAGCATACAGACGGGAAATATACAAGTCTGGTTACAATGTGGTTCTTTTGTCTGCTGGTGTGATGTTCACCATACTGCCCACTCTGCCCATCAGACACAAAATTTTGTGATTAAAAATAAGAAATAAGCAAAAGTAGAAAAGTATTTGTGTCTTTTTCTTCTTTTAAGTACTCAATTAGACATCTAGGTGGCGCAGTTGATAGAGTGCCATAGCGTAAGGAGGACTCAGCTGTCTGGGTTCAAATTTGAACTTCAATGCTTACTAGCTGTGTGTCCATGGGCAAGTCATTTAATCTTATTTTCCTTAATTTCTTCATCTGTAAAATGAGCTGGAGAAGGAAATGGCAAATTACTCCAGTATCTCTGCCTACAAACATTCAAATGGGATCACCAAGAGATGTAACTAAAAAACGACTGAACAAGAAATACTCAATTAAGTCTAGCTGGAGATAACTGAGGCATTTCTTGAAATGCTTTTCCATTAGTAAATCAGCAAAGCTGATTCCTATTTTTGAACATAGAATAATTCATTCTGTGATGAGAAAGAACGATATCTTATGAGCAGATCTTCCTTAATATTGTCCATTGGAATGGACTCCATGATCCTTTAGTCTGAGGGTGATGGAACCTGTGACAGCTTAGGTAAGTGGCTCTATATGTACATTCCTTAAACTCAATTGAAGTAATTCGAGACTCATGCCCAGTGGAATATGGCAATCTGTGTAATACTACAAATATGTGTTGGACCTTTATCCTTAGGGGACTCAGAGACTAACTGGTCCATAGACTACATACACCAATTACTAGGATACCAGGTATAAATTGGGCAGATTATATGTGTGTGTGTGTATCCATTATTAAAAAGATGAAGATGTCAATTGATGGTAGAGACATGAATGATGCAAGATTCAGACATGATATTATGCCTCCTCTCTCATATACACACACAATACACACACACTTTCAGAATCACTCTCCAGCAGAATCCCACATAAAACAAGAGGACCAAAGGTGGGAAAAGATACAGAGGACTGACCCAGCGTGTTTGGTGAACTTGCTTTTGGAGTTGCCCTAATATGTGGGAGGCATTCTATAACTTCTCCACTTGGTACAAAGTAAAGAAAAAGCCTTTAAAGTGGACACTGAGTATGTATACAGAAGCCATTAACTGTCCAAAGGGCCCTTCTCTTCCCCTTTTTCTGAAACAGGCCTGTGAGGATGGAGACTATTTGCCAAGTTGATTCACAGATTGGCTGGATCCTTCAAGTCATTGTAGAGCCTCCCCCAGCTGGACTGTGGGGATCACAGCAGCCTCCCCCTGGACTCCTGTTTCTTAATCTCTGGCAACTTCTCTGAAGTTGTTCCCTTTCCAACAGGCCTCTAACTAAGAGGTGGAAAGGATGGAAACAGGAACCAGAGCAACATAGGTACCATATTTTGAAGTCATGTGATGATCAGGTTGGGGAGCATCTCTTGCTCTTCACTTGAACTGCTAGGGTGAAAGAGGGAGTAACTTGGCTAATTACTGCCTTTTTCATTCACACTCACTTGCAGTTCAGTGGAAAATCAAGTCTTTCTTTTATTCGGCAGTAAGCAGACAGCAAACGCTCACAGATTATCTGGCAAGCTCCAAAGTGCAGAGCCAGGCTCCTCCATTTTGCTTTATTAAGCACCTCCAGAAGCAGGTTCACCAAATGTCCCTCTCTGCTCCTGCTCTCAGGACCGGGCTCTCATTGGACAGCTCTCTTTAGCAAGCACTGGCCATCCTCAGGGCACAGTGCTCCCTTGTGAGGGAGGTACAAAGAATAGATGTAACATGAGTCCCTGACCTCATAAGCCTTATTTAGTAAGCTCACTGAATCTCACATACCCAGTTTTCATTTTTCTGACATTTCTCTCTTTTGGTTCTCTTCCTATGTCACTTCTGCTGGATCTTCATTCATGTCATACCCACTAAAGGAATCCCTGAGGTTCAATTCTGGGTCCCCTTCTCCCTCACTAACGTTTCACTTTGTGATCTCATCAGTTCCTGTGGTTTCAATTATCATCTCTATGTAAATGATACTCAGCTCTAACATGTTTCCCAAGTTTATCTCACATCCCCAACTCCTTATTAGATATTTTGAATTCTATGTCCCATAGATATCTTAAAGTCAACATATTTAAAACATTTTCATTTTATTTCCCATCAAACCTTCCTCTCATCCTCATTTCCTTCTCACTTTTGATGCCACTGCCACCTTCTTAGTCACCAGGGCTCACAAGTTAATGTCATCCCTAATTCCTCACTCTCGACCTCCATATTCAATTAGTTGTTAAGTTCTGGGGTTTCCATCTTAATATATCTTGTATATGCTCCTCTTCTTTCCTCTGACATTACTACCCCTCTGGTTCAGGCCCTCATTCCATCATACCTAGACTATTGTAATAACACCCTGGTTGACTCAAGCTTCTCCCCTTTGCAACCCATTCTCCATTCAGCATCAAACTGACCTTCCTAAAACACAGCTCTGACCATACACTTCCCCATTACCAATTAAAAAAATAATTTCAATGGCTCCCTATTGCCTTGCAGATCAAATATAAATCCTCTCTTTAGCCTTTAAAGCCTTTTGTAACCTACCCTCACCTTTCTAGAATAAGAAGACTCCTTCCTCATCATTTACTCTGTGATCTGTTGACATTAGTGACATTGTTCCTTGAAGTCAATCCCTCTTCTCTAAAGCATTTTCACCCATTGTCCCCTATGCCAGGAATTCTCTCTTTTCTTATTTTGCCTCCTGACTTCCCTAGGTTCCTTCAAGTTCCACCTAAAATCTGACCTCCCCCAAAAAGCCTTTCCCAGTCCTCCTGCCCTTGTGCCTTCTCTCTGAGAACATACCAGCTGACCCTGCCCATAGCTTACTGGGATGGTAGGTTTTCCCTTGTCAACCTCATTAATCCATGAGATCACTTATAGAGGGAGGTTTTTTGCCTTTCTTTGTATCCCCAGTACTTCTCCCAATGCCTGGCATATTGTAAATACTTTACAGGCTAGTAATAGACTGCCTGACTGGCCCCAAAATACAGTCACATACATGCATAATCACACATTCACCCAGTCACAGCCTCTCACACTTGAAATAATACACAGCTTCCTAGCATTTTGTGTTCCTGTTCTGACATAGTTATTTACACTTTTATATACAAATAAACACATTTTCATACATATTTTCAGGTTTGACATTTGAGGGGGTTAATGAAGTTTTCCAAATGTGCAAGCTTGGGAGAGAAAAGTGTGTCTAAGGTAGAAGTGAAAAGGTCAGAAGGAAGATGGTAGGAAGAAGAGCTTGGAGGAAAAGTAGCCTTGAGATAGTGAGAATCCTCCTGGTCATCAGCCTCTGGGATGGTCCTAGAGAAGCAGGGCAAAGAGGGGTCAGGCAGCTTGTCCTTAGTGACACCAGATCCTAAAGTTCCCAGGACTTTCTCCAGGGAGGGGAAGGGAGTTTGGAATTTGTGCAATAGTGGTAGTGGCTGGGAGAAATGAGACATGGTTCATTTTTATATGTGAAGCACATTTAGCCAATAAGATTTTTTTTTCTTGAGGCAATTGGGATTAAGTGACTTGCCCAGGGTCACACCGCCAGGAAGTATTAAGTGTCTGAGGTCAGATTTGAACCTAACTTCAGTCCCTGGTTCCTGACTTCAGAGCTGGTGCTCTGTCTACTACACCAATTAGCTGCCCCCAATAAGACTTTAGTAATGGTCTCTTGGGGTAGACTTCCAAAAGGCTTATTGGATAAACCTGGTCTCAGATGCTTAATAGTTGTGTAACCCTGGGCAAATTACTTAAATCTATTTGCCTCAGTTTCTTCATCTGTAAAATGAACTAGAAAAGGAAATGGCAAACCATTCCAGTATCTTTGCCAAGAAAACCCCCAAATCGGGTCATGAATAATTGGACGTGATTGAAATGACCCAACAACAACAACAATAACAACAATTGTCTTTCTCTGCCATTTGGTGTGCCCATTCCCAAATCCAGCTACTCGGTAAGGGAGGCCCATCATGGTCCCTGTGTGCCTTCCCCAAATCAGGTCAGATCATGTGAGATTTCTCTGAGAAGTCATCCCACAAAGCCCCAGCTGGACTCTTCTATCTCCTGCTAGCTTTAGGCTAGATGGTTTTCCTCTGGAGTTTAGATTCAGCCTGTAATCCTAAAGCCAGATAACTTTTTCCACTTTCAAGGAAACAAAAACAAAAGGATGGAAAAATTCTCTTGCCATAAAATGTTGGTTTCTAGTCTCAGACCCAGAGCTCATTGAAAAAAAGAGGATCTTTCAGGGGCTGCAAAGGGACTTTTAGAAAGGTTGAAAGGACAAATATGTAAAACTAAGAGGAAATTTTTAAAAATTAAAAATGAAACAAAACAAAAAAAACTTAAATTCCTCAGTAGTTAAGTAGTAGTCAAAGGAAAACAGCAATATTCTTTTTTTAATAGCACTTTATTTTTCCAAATCCATGTAAGAATTTAGGGTTTTCAATATTCATTTTTATAAGGCTTTGTGTTCTAAATTTTCATCCCTCCATTTCTTACTCCACCCAACACAGCAAGCAATCTGATATGTTAAATGTGTAATCCTTTTAAATGTATTTCCATATTTGTCATGTTGTGCAAGAAAAATCAGACTCAAAGGGAAAAAATACAGGAAAGAAAACAATTAAACAAACATAAAAATACTGTGCTTCCATCCATATTTAGTCTCCACAGTTCTCTCTCTGGATGCGATTGGCATTTTCCATCCCAAATCTATTGAAATTGCCTTGAATCACTTGACTCAAAAAGAGCCATCACAGCTGATCATCACATAATCTTATTGTTATTATAAACAATTTCTTCTGGTTCTGCTCACTTCACTCAGAATCAGTTCACATAAGTCTTTCCAGACTTTTCTGAAATCTACCTGTTCATCATTCCTTATAGAACAATAATATTCCATCACCTTTATATACCATAACTTATTCAGTCATTCCCTAACTGATCAATTTCTAGTTCCTTGCGAAAAGGGCTGCTTTGCACATATGGATCCTTTTCCCTTTCTTATTTATCTCTTTGGGACACAGGCCAGAAGGGACACAGGCCAGAATTGACACTGCTGGATTACAGTTTGATAGTCTGTTGGGCATAGGATAACAATAATTTTCAAGACAAGAATTGCAAATTGCCAACAACCTAATGGAAAAAAGGTGCTCCAAATCACTGTGAAGACATTAAATTAAAACTGAGATGTCACTTTATGCCTGTCAAATTGGCAAAGATGAAAAAAGACAGGAATAGCATTTGAAGGACTTAGGGAAGACAGGCACATTAATACACTATTGGTGGAGCTGTAAATTGGTAAAAATCATTTGGAAAACAATTTTGAATTAATTCTAGAAAATTTATAATGCTGTTTATATCCCTTAGTCCAGTGATTCTACTACTGGGCATATACCTTAGGTAATTCAATCAAAGAAGCATTTATTAAGGGCTTACTATTTTGCTAGGCATTGTGTTGTGTGTTGGGATTACAAATAAAGGAAAAAGCCGTCCCTGTCCTAAAAGGACTTAGATTCTAATAAAAGAGATAATGTGTTAATAATTAGGTACATACAAAACCATAAATAGAATAGATGGAAGAGAACCTTTGAGGGAAAAACACTAGACACTGGTGGGACTAGGAAAGGCTTCCCACAAAAGTGTAATTTCAGCTGACAGCTGAGGTCAGACTAAAACTCTTGTAGTCATAGAACCTTTTGTGGTAGCCCAAAAAACAAACAAAACTCAAAGTCCTAAAGACAGATTGGGTACCCATTGATTGGGGAATGGTTGAACAAATTGTGGTACATGAATGAAACAAGATGTTATGTCATAAGATGCAAAAACCATGAGGAATCAAGAAACCCAGGAATATATATATATCTATATTGATGTAGAACAAAGAAGGCAGAATTTGGGACAAAAGACATTCAAGGACTATAAGAATAGAAATGATGACAATACTAAAAATATTGAAAAAATACTGAAAAAATACTGAATTCAGAGGAAAGGAAGTGAGTGAGTGAACAGAATTTGTTCCAAAAGACAAATGATAAAGCACTTAACTCCTCTGAAGAGGAGTGAGGGACCATCATTACCACATATTGTACACACCCTCAAAGTATTACTTTTTTACTTAGTGACAAGGGAGATTTTTTGGAGGGGAAAAGATCTTGGGATATAAATACCAGGTCAAAAAAAAAAAGTCAATAAAATGGGGGGAGGGACATGGGGCAGGGGCAGAAGGGTGTTTTGTTTTATTTTGTTTTTCTGAAAAGAAAAAAACAAAAAAACAAAACCCCAGAGCTTATCTTGCTAGGACAATTTCCTGGGCAAGTGTGGGGTAGTGCAAAGTCTGTGTTGATAGACATGTCCCCTCCACTCTCACCCTTCTTTGCTAGAGCCTATTAATTAGTTCTTTGGGATTCTCTCTTCTCTGTGAAATTCAAAGAATACTGTAGGCAATTCTCCTTCTTTACAGTCTGATTATCTGAGCTCTTGGTCCCTTTTTCTTCTCTGTATCAGTCACTTTGAACGTCTGAGTCCCCTTTGGTCCTTATCCCAAGATTTTGAAGAGTTATGCTAATCTCTCCTATCAGCGATTTCCAAACTTTCTCAGACTTTTAGGCATTCCCCAAAATATAAATAGGGATAATAGGATTTAGAACTTAGGACATAGAACACATTGTTAGAGCTAGAAGAATGTAAACTTCTTGAGGGTAGAGGCGCTCTCACTTTTGTATTATTTTTCTCAGGAATTTACCCACATATAGTGGGTATATATGCTATATAGTAAGCATTTATTAAATGCTTGTGGACTGAATGAGTGGGAGTCTCCTTAGAACATAAAATAGAAAATGTGAGTGAAAAGGAAACTAAACATGTACAATATCTCTAAGAAAGGGAGTTTAGATCACAGAATATGGAATGTTAGAGTAAGAAAAACACCTTAGAACCTTGGAGTTAAGGTGTCCAAGCTGGAAAGAACCTTCCAAACAATCTAGTCCAACCGTTTTGATTCAGAGGTAGAAATTCAAGCTCTTTCAGGGGCTGGGGAAGGGATCTGTCAAGTCACAGCATAGGAAACTCCCAGATAAGGAAGTTCCTTTTAAAAGATAGATTAGCACTTTCCTTGTAACTAGTCTTAAAGAGTTACTTAAGAGTTTAGAGCGTGACCCAGCCCTATATATCAGAGAGGAGGGCTGAACCAAGTCTTATTTTATTTGAAGGCCAATTCTTTTGCCAATATACCTCCCTCATCTTGCACGGCCCAAGCTATCTCACCTCACCTGTGTATTTCTTCACATGGTAGCCATTTAATAATAATTAAATTAATGAAATTACATGAAGCCCTAGTTCCCAGCACTACCTAGCTAGTATAATATTAATAAAACAAAAATTAAAAAATTAAAAATTGAACCCCAAGATTGATTATAAAACGCTTTACAAATATTGTCTCATTTGATCCTTACAGACTCATCTCAGAAAGTAGGTACTATTGTCACCCCTATTTCAGAGATGAGGAAACAAGCAGAGTTAAATAATTTGCCCAGAATCCAGTATCTATTAAGTAGTAGATGTAAGTCTACCTGATTTCCACTCCAGCGCTCTATTCACTGCATCACCTAGCTTTTCATAAGCATTTATTAAATACCTACTACATTCAGGCATTGAGGTAGGTATCAAAGATAACAAAAAAAAAAAAAAAAAAAAAGAAACCAGGGACAACTAGATAGTGAAGTGGGACATGGAGTCAGGAGGGCCAGAATTCAAATCCTGCCTCAGGCACTTAGCTGTGTGAACCTGGGCAAGTCACTTAACCCCAATTGCCTCCTTTTTTCTACTTGCCTGAGGTCACACAGCTTCTAAGTATCAAGTATCTGAAAGCAGATTTGAATTGAGGTCCCACTTTCCCAGTCTCTCACTCAGCTAGGAAGTAAGTGTCTGAAGCAGAACTTGATCTCAGATCCTCCTGAGCTTAGGGCCAGAGCTCTATCCACTGCACCTTTCTAGCTGCCCCAAGAGGACTCCATTTTCTTTCTTTCTTTCTTTTTTTTTTAATTAAAACTTCTTATTTTCAAAATATATACATGGATAATTTTCAACATTCACCCCTACAAAACCCTGTGTTCTAATTTTTTTCCCTTTCTATCCTTCATCCCCTCCCCCAGTTGCAAGTGATCCAATATATTAAATATGTGCAATTCCTCTATAGTTATTTCCACAAATATCATGCTGCATAAGAAAAATCAGATCAAAAAGGAAAAAAAAAACTGAGAAAGAAAACAAAATGCAAACAAACAGCAACAACAACAACAACAAAAAAATGAAAATGCTATATTGTGATCCACATTCTGTTCCCACAGTCCTCTCTCTGGGTACAGATGGCTCTCTTCATCACAAGACCATTGGAACTGGTCTGAATCACCTCATTGTTGATGAGAGCTATATCCATCAGAACTGATCATTTTATAATCTTGTTATTGCCCTGTATAATGATCTCCTGGTTCTGCTTATTTCACTCAGCATCAGTTCATGTAAGTCTCTTCAGGCTTCTCTGAAATCCTCCTGCTGGTCATTTCTTACAGAACAATAATGTTCCATAACATTCATATACCACAACTTGTTCAGCCATTCTCCAACTGAGGGGAATCCACTCAGTTTCCAGTTTTTTTCTACTACAAAAAGGGCTACTACACACATTTTTGCATATGTGGATCCCTTTCCCTCCTTTATGATCTCTTTAGGATAAAAACCTAGTAGAAACACCACTGGATCAAAGGTAATACAAACTTTGATAGCCCTTTGAGCATAGTTCCAAATTGCTCTCCAGAATGGTTGAATCAGTTCACAACTCCACCAACAATGTATTAATGTCTCCACATCTCTTCCAACATTCACCATTATCTTTTCCTATCATTTTAGCCATTCTGGGAGGGATGTAGTAGTACCTCAGAATTATCTTAATTTGCATTTCTATGACCAATAATGATTTAGAGCTTTTTTCATATGACTAAAAATAGTTTTCATCTGAAAGTTGTTGTTCATATCCTTTGACCATTTATCAAATGGAGAATGGCTTGAATTCTTATACATTTGAGTTAATTTTCTATTTATTTTAGAAATGAAGGCTCCCACTTTCAAGCAGTTTACATTACTACCTCAAAAATTCTTGGCCAGACACTATAAGGTTGGAATACTGCTGTGGTATGGGAAATGCTGAGTTGATGGATTTAGAATAACATGGAAAGATTTGGACTTATGTTATCCATCTTCAGAGAAACAGAGAACCAATAAGTATAGTAAGATCTTACACAGAAATGATGAATGTATATATATATATGTATATATATATATACACACATATATATGTACATATGATTATAGATATGCATGTATATTATACATATGCATATATGTTCAGGTCTATCTATATCTATCTATTTATAACTGCACTTAATGTTAGCCATGGCATGGAGGAAGGAAGAAAAAGAATAAAATAAAAAGCACACAGGAGAGAGCAAAAGAAAACCTAAAGAAAGGATGGACATCTCTGAAAACAATGTGTAGTATTTATTATATAGGCTTTCTTTTTTTTTTTTTAATTTTAATTTTATTTTAAAATTATAACATTTTTTTTGACAGTACATATGCATGGGTAATTTTTTACAACATTATCCCTTGCACTTACTTCTATTCAGATTTTTTCCCTTCCTCCCCCAACCCCCTCCCCCAGATGGCAAGCAGTCTTATATATGTTAAATATATTACAGTATATTCTAGATACAATATATGTGTGTAGAACCGAATTTTTTGTTGCACAGGAAGAATTGGATTCAGAAGGTAAAAATAACAGTTTACATTCATTTCCCAGTGTTCCTTTTCTTGATGTAGCTGGTTCTGTCCATCATTAATCAATTGGAATTGGATTAGCTCTTCTCTATGTTGAAGAAATCCACTTCCATCAGCATACATCCTCGTACAGTATCATTGTTGAAGTGTATAATGATCTTCTGGTTCTGCTCGTTTCACTCAGCATCAGTTGATGTAAGTCTCTCCAAGCCTCTCTGTATTTCTCCTGTTGGTCATTTCTTATAGAACAATAATATTCCATAACATTCATATACCATAGTTTACCCAACCATTCTCCAATTGATGGACATCCATTCATCTTCCAGCTTCTAGCCACTATGAAAAGGGCTGCCACAAACATTTTGGCACATACAGGTACCTTTCCCTTCTTTAGTAGTTCCTTGGGGTATAAGCCCAGTAGTAGTATGGCTGGGTCAAAGGGTATGCACATTTTGATAACTTTTTGGGCATAATTCCAGATTGCTCTCCAGAATGGTTGGATTCTTTCACAACTCCACCAACAATGCATCAGTGTCCCAGTTTCCCCACAGCCCCTCCAACATTCATCGTTATTTGTTTCTGTCATCTTAGCCAATCTGACAGGTGTGTAATGATACCTCAGAGTTGTCTTAATTTGCATTTCTCTGATCAATAGTGATTTGGAACACTCTTTCATATGAGTGGAAATAGTTTTAATTTCATCATCTGAAAATTGTCTGTTCATATCCTTTGACCATTTATCCATTGGAGAATGGCTTGATTTCTTATAAAGTAAAGTCAATTCTCTGTATATTTTGGAGATGAGGCCTTTATCAGAACCTTTAACTGTAAAAACGTTTTCCCAATTTGTTACTTCCCTTCTAATCTTGTTTGCATTAGTTTTGTTTGTGCAGAAACTTTTTAATTTGGTGTAATCAAAATGTTCTATTTTGTGATCAATAATGGTCTCTAGTTCTCCCTTGGACACAAACTCCTTCCTCCTCCACAAGTCTGAGAGGTAAACCATCCCATGTTCCTCCAATTTATTTATGATTTCGTTCTTTACGCCTAAATCTTGGACCCATTTTGATCTAATCTTAGTATGTGGTGTTAAATGTGGGTCCATGCCTAGTTTCTGCCATACTAATTTCCAGTTTTCCCAGCAGTTTTTGTCAAATAATGAATTCTTATCCCAAAATTTGGGATCTTTGGGTTTGTCAAAGATTAGATTGCTATTTTTATTCACTATCTTGCCCTGTGAACCTAACCTATGCCACTGATCAACTAGTCTATTTATTAGCCAATACCAAATGGTTTTGGTGATTGTTGCTTTATAATACAGTTCTAGATCAGGTACAGCTAGACCACCTTCACTTAATTTTTTTTTCATTAGTTCCCTTGCAATTCTCGACCTTTTATTCTTCCATATGAATTTTGTTGTTATTTTTTCTAGGTCATTAAAATAGTTTCTTGGGAGTCTGATTGGTATAGCACTAAATAAATAGATTAGTTTGGGGAGTATTGTCATCTTTATTATATTCGCTCGGCCTATCCAAGAACACTGAATGTCTTTCCAATTATTTAAATCTGACTTTATTTTTGTGGCAAGTGTTTTGTAATTTTGCTCATATAATTCCTGACTCTCCTTTGGTAGATATATTCCCAAATATTTTATACTATCGATCGTTATTTTGAATGGAATTTCTCTTTGTATCTCTTGCTGTTGGATTGTGTTGGTAATGTATAAAAATCCTGAGGATTTATGTGGATTTATTTTGTATCCTGCCACTTTGCTGAAATTTTGAATTATTTCTAATAGCTTTTTAGCAGAGTCTTTGGGGTTCTCTAAGTATACCATCATGTCATCTGCGAAAAGTGACAATTTGATTTCTTCATTTCCTACTCTAATTCCTTGGATCTCTTTCTCGGCTCTTATTGCCAAGGCTAGAGTTTCTAGTACTATATTGAATAGTAATGGTGATAGTGGGCAACCTTGTTTCACTCCTGATCTTACAGGGAAAGGTTCTAGTTTATCACCATTACATATGATGTTTACTGAAGGTTTTAAATATATGCTCCTTATTATTTTAAGGAATAGTTCATTTATTCCTATATTCTCAAGCGTTTTTAGTAGGAATGGATGTTGGATTTTATCAAATGCTTTTTCTGCATCTATTGAGATGATCATATGGTTTTTATTAATTTGATTATTAATATGGTCAATTATACTAATAGTTTTCCTAATATTAAACCAGCCCTGCATTCCTGGTATAAATCCCACTTGGTCATAGTGTATTATCCTGGGGATGATTTTCTGAAGTCTATTTGCTAATATCTTATTTAAGATTTTAGCATCAATATTCATTAAGGAAATTGGTCTATAGTTTTCTTTCTCAGTTTTCGATCTACCTGGTTTAGGTATCAGTACCATGTCTGTGTCATAGAAGGAATTTGGTAGGACTCCTTCAATCCCTATTTTTTCAAATAGTTTACATAGCATTGGAGTTAGTTGTTCTTTAAATGTTTGGTAGAATTCACCTGTAAATCCATCTGGTCCTGGGGACTTTTTCTTAGGAAGTTGGTTAATAGCTTGGTCTATTTTTTTTTCTGAGATGGGACTATTTAGACTACTTACTTCTTCCTCTGTTAATCTGGGCAAGCTATATTTTTGAAGGTATTCTTCCATTTCATTTAAGTTATCGAATTTATCGGCATAAAGTTGAGCAAAGTAGCTCCTAACTATTGTTCTAATTTCCTCTTCATTAGTGGTGAGTTCACCCTTTTCATTTTCAAGACTATCAATTTGCTTTTTCTCTTTCCTTTTTTTAATCAGGTTTACTAAGGGTTTGTCTATTTTGTTGGTTATTTCATAAAACCAACTCTTAGTTTTATTAATTAATTCAATAGTTTTTTTACTTTCAATTTTATTAATCTCACCTTTTATTTTTTGAATTTCAAGTTTTGTGTTTGTCTGGGGGTTTTTAATTTGTTCCTTTTCTAGCAATTTTAGTTGTAAGCCCAATTCGTTGGCCCTCTCTTTCTCTATTTTATGCAAGTAGGCCTGTAGAGATATAAAACTTCCCCTTATTACTGCTTTGGCTGTATCCCACACATTTTGGTATGATGTCTCATTATTGTCATTTTCTTGGGTGAAGTTATTAATTATGTCTATGATTTGCTGTTTTACCCAATCATTCTTTAGTATAAGATTATTTAGTTTCCAATTATTTTTTGGTCTATTTTCCCCTGGCTTTTTATTAAATGTTATTTTGATAGCATTATGGTCTGAAAAGGATGCATTTACTATTTCTGCCTTACTGCATTTGATTTTGAGGTTTTTATGCCCTACTATATGATCAATTTTTGTATAGGTTCCATGAACTGCTGAGAAGAAAGTATATTCCTTTCTGTCTCCATTTAGCTTTCGCCAAAGATCTATCATATCAAACTTTTCTAGTATTCTATTTACCTCTTTGACTTCTTATTTATTTTGTGGTTTGATTTATCTAATTCTGAGAGTGCAAGGTTGAGATCTCCCACTATTATAGTTTTGCTATCTATTTCCTCTTGCAGCTCTCTTAATTTCTCTTTTAAGAATTTAGATGCTGCACCACTTGGTGCATATATGTTTAATATTGATACTGCTTCACTATTGATGCTTCCCTTTAGCAGGATATAATGCCCTTCCTTATCTCTTTTAATTAGATCAATTTTTGTTTTTGCTTGATCTGAGATGAGGATGGCTACTCCTGCTTTTTTGGTTTTGCCTGAAGCATAATAGATTCTGCTCCACCCTTTTACTTTTAGTTTGAATGTCTCACCCTTTTTCAGGTGTTTCCTGTAAACAACATATAGTAGGATTCTGACTTTTAATCCAGTCTGCTAACTGCTTCCTCTTTATGAGGCAGTTTGCCCCATTCACATTTATGTTTAGAAGGACTAATTCTATATTGCTTGCCATCCTATTAACCCCTGCTTATGCTTTTCCCCTTTCCTTCCCTTTTACCCCCCTACCCAGTATTAAACTGGTGAACACCACTTGCTTTTCACAGCCCTCCCTTTTTAGGATCCCTCCCCCACCTTAAAGATCCTCCCCTTATTTTACCCCTTTTCCTCGAAATTACTGTATTCCCTTCCCCTTAGCTTACTCCTTCCCTTTCACTTTTCAATGAAGTGGAAGAAGTTTCACCATAAATCGAATATGTCTATTGATACACACTATGTTCATCTCCCTCCTTTCTTTCTCTCACATATAATAGGTTACCTTTGCCTCTTCATGAGATGTAGTACCACCACTTTACACTTTTTTATGATATAATCTCCTTTCCACCTCTAGTTTCTAAGACAAATTGTACATATGTTCTTTACATATTTTTTTGACAGAAGTATAGTTCTCAAGATTTCTTTTTACCTTTTTAGAAATCTCTTGATTTCTGTATTTGAAGATCAAACCTTTTATGTAGGTCTGGTTTTTTCATCAAAAATAGATGGAATTCATTTATTTCGTTAAATGTCCACCTTCTTCCCTGGAAAACGATGCTCATTCTTGCTGGGTAAGTTATTCTTGGCTGCATACCAAGTTCCTTAGCCTTTCGGAATATCATGTTCCAGGCCCTGCGTTCTTTTAATGTGGACGCTGCTAGATCCTGGGTTATCCTTATTGCGGATCCTCCATATCTGAATTGCTTTTTTCTAGCAGCTTCCAATATCTTTTCCTTTGTCTGATGGTTCTTGAACTTGGCCACTATATTTCTTGGCGTTTTGATTTTAGGGTCCCTTTCAGTAGGTGATCGATGAATTTTTTCAATGTCTATTTTACCCTCTGTTTCCAAAACGTCTGGGCAGTTCTCTTTGATAATTTCCTCGAAAATGGTGTCCAAGCTCTTTTTTTCCTCCCATTTTTCAGGGAGTCCGATTATTCTCAAATTGTCTCTCCTGGATCTGTTTTCCAGGTCTGTTGTCTTTCTGGTAAGGTACTTGACAGTCTTTTCAATTGTTTCATTTCTCTGGTTTTGCTTGACTCCCTCTTGGTTTCTCCTTGAGTCATTCATTTCTACTTGTTCCAGTCTAATTTTCAATGATGTATTTTCTTCACTCACTTTTTTTATATCTCTTTGTAATTGTCCAATTGAGTTTTTATCTTCTATGGAATTTTTTTCCATTTTATCCATTTTATTTTTTAGAGAGCTGATTTCTTTTTCCAGTTCACTAATCCTGTTTTCCTTGGAGTTGTTTACCTTCTCCAGCTCACTAATCCTGTTTTCCTTGGAGTTGTTTACCTTTTCCAGCTCACTAATCTTGTTTCTCAATGATTTGATTTCTTTATCCACTCTGTCTTTGAATGCATGGGATGACTTCTCCAGGCTCTCTTGTCAAGCTTCCCTTTCCTTTTCCCATTTCTCTTCCAGCTCTCTTGTGAGAGCCTTTTTGATTTCCTCTATGAGATTCTTTTGTATTCAGGAGCAGCTCATATCCCTCTTAGGGGATTCCTCTGGGGACAGTCTGTTTTTAGTCTCCTCAGTGTTTGAAGTCTGCTCTCTCTCCATACAAAAGCTATCAATGGTTAGAGCCCTTTTGAATTTTTTGTTCATTTTGTCAGAGTAGGAATCAAAGAAAACAAACTGACAAGAGAAACAATTGGTCTGTTTTGCGGGGGATGGGGCTGGATGGAATTAATGGGCTTCCTCTACAGACTGGGGGTAGGGCAGCAGAGAGCCACTAACAGAACAGCAATGACTGTACTGAGTCTGCGCTCTGAGGCTCTGAGAATGCACCGAGTCAGTCCAGGTGGGGGTTGGGGGTGGCCAGGCTCTGAGAGATGCTGGCTTTCTGGGGTTTTAATCTTCACCTCCGGTGTTTACACCCTCTCCACCGCTCCTGGCTTGCTGCCAAGACGGAGCATCCACACTGGGGCAAAAGCCCTTTCACAGAAACGGCAGAGATCACACCCCTCCTCCTCCGGTCTGAGCTGTGTGAGCTGCCTGTCTTGCTCTGGCTGTCTGCCCTCAGTCTGCGCCCAGTCTGATTGACCCTCCCCCGAGCAAACACAGACCTTTTCTGGCGACTTTCAAGGATGTCTTCTCTTGGTGATTATTTGTGGATTTCTTTCTGGGTCAAGCATTAAGTCAGAGGCTTGTCATGAAGTAAGTTCTGAGAGAAAACGCGGAGCTCAAGCAGCTGTCTGCCTCCACGCCGCCATCTTGGCAGGAAGTCCCCTATATAGGCTTTCTTGAAATGGAAATGTATGGCTTTATATCGTCAATTCTCTTATGATCTGTTGTGCACCTGGGAATGATAACTTCTCCATTACTCCCTTCCTTCCCCCCCTTCCCCCCCCCCCCCCCCCCCGCCATTTTGTATTTAAATTAAAAATAAACTCTTGGGCAGCAACTTTTGAGGACATCTGAAGACAGATATAATTTCTTCTCTCTTGCCTCTAAAATTCCCTATTTTGCCCTTCGTCCCTGCTTGCCCGGTAAGTTTGTCAATATTTCCAGCCCTGGAATGAATGGGCAATTGTTTGGAAGTCTTTCTCTTCTATGGCAGCTGCGAGCACTTGGCAGCGAGAGCGGGAGCTTGCCCAGGTGAGACTGAGGCTGGACCTGAGTCCCCCACTGCCTCTTCTGCTCCTCGTTTCTCCTCTTAGGTGCAGGCGACTGACCTGCCAACGATCCTGATGGGGTAGCTTTTGGGAAGCCAAGAATTCCTGGGTTCCCGACTTGGACCAGATGGCCGGACAGGCAGTACTTCCTGCAGCTTGGGAGTGGGGAGAAGACACCCCACTTGCCAGGAAGCTGTGCATCTAAAAAAATCTAAAGGAAAAGTCAGCTGGACCAGAGATCATCAGGAGACCTGGACTTGGGAGTTGTTGATGGAGTGTGTCAAAGAGGAACACGAAATATCTCCTCTTTCCTGAGAGTGACGTTGGTCCCGCGGGTTTTGTTCACGCAAACTTTGGATCTTTAGTCTTTTCAGCACTTTTTTTCAGGCGGAGGAAATAGCTGTTCTTCACCTGGAGCGGAAGGAGAAATTGCTGCTGCCTTTCACAGTAATCCCTTTTCTCTGTTTTGCCTGTTTTCTCATATCATCCTTCCAGAAGCCCGGAAAGGGATTTAGGTCAGGGATTAGCCTCCCAATTTTAGGATTACAGCATGTAAAGCTGGAACATTGCTTAAAATCTGGAGCACTTTACAGGCGGAGGAACCGAGGCCCGCAGAGATCAAGCGATTTCATATTCCTCAGTGAACATCAGAACCAATAATTGTACGAGAAGGAAGGAGCAGAGAAGGAGGGCGGGTGATGTCCCTTGAGCCCCTTTCCTGTAGAAGGGGTTCTGGGACATCCCCAAGGATGGGGACTGAGCCAAGTAACACTGACTGTCCCCGAGGCAGACAAGCTTCGCCGCAGGGACGGGGATTTCCAGAAAAAAAGCTGAAGGTTGAAATCTTGAAACTTTGTTCCCAGATTCAAGAAGAAAGCATGAAGGTTTCATAAAAATAAAAGCTCTGAGGTGGATACAACAAAGAAAATTTTCTTCAGACCTCATCCCATGGGCTTGGGAGAGTAGTACAAATCTGCAGTTTGGGGGTTCAGCCCCTTGATTTCATAAGAGGACGCTAGGTGGCGCATTAGAGAGGTCTCCGGATCTGGTGTATGGAAGACTTGAGTTAAAATCCAACCCGGGATATCTCAGTTGTGGGGTCCTGGGCAAATCACTTAGTCTGCCTCAATTTCCTCATCTGTGAAATGGGGGTAATAAAGCATCTACTTTTCAAGGCCTTTTAATATAAAATGAAGTAATATTTATGAAGCAAACCTTTAAGTTCTATATAAATGCTTGCTATAATGATATTATTATGTTATTATTGAAAAAAATTTAACTAAAAAAGTAATATGTTCCTTCCACTGAGGCAATTCATTATTTTAGAGGTTTGCCACGGCACACTGAAATTGTTTTTTTCAATTATCAATTTTTTCTTCTTCTCATCACTGGGGATGGGGAGGACTCTTGAAACAAATCTGCATATTTTTGTTTTTCTTCCCAGGTTATTTTTACCTTCTAAATCCAATTCTTCCTGTGCAACAAGAGAACTGTTCGGTCCTGCACACATATATTGTATCTAGGATATGCTAAAACATATTTCATATGTATGGGACTGCCTGCCATCTAGGGGAGGGGGTGGAGAGAGGGAAGGGAAAAGTTGGAACAGAAGTGAGTGCATATAAATGCATATGCATACATGCATATATGTGTATATAGTTGTGTTGTGCTGTATTAAGCATGGACTCAAATATGTATGTGTGTGTTGTCTTAAGCATACTCCTTAACACGGTACTGAGCACATAGTAGGTACTTAATAAATGTTTATTGACTGATTTATTTATTGAGTCCCAATTTATTTGCTGTATAATTTTGGAACAGTCATTTTAATTTCCTAATCTATATAGAATATGAATAATTACAGATTTATTATAAGGAAAATTATAGAAATGTCATTTATTAATATAATTTTTGAATTCTGGGTTTAGAATTTGCCTTTTTGGAAAATATGAATACCTTCTAGAAAGGAGATTAAACATTATTAATTCCTCCAAGTGAATTCTCTGATCCATCAGGGTTAGATCAACAAAGGGGAGCAGAATATCATAGCAGAGTGTACCAACCAAAGACAGCATGGTTGGCTAAGACTGGTATCCAGGAGAAGGCTAAGGGCACTGCAGGAAGAGGTTGGCCTTGGAGGAACACTTTATTGACTTCCCAATTTTCTGGAGCGCTGGCCCTGTTTCCATAAGCTCAGAGCCAGCCAAGACCCTCCTACCACTGACTAAAATTTACTGTAAAGGGTCTGGCCGGGGGTTATTCTAATGTCATTCAAATTCAGCAGGCCACACACAGCCTGAGCAGCTGGCGCCTCTTTGCAGTGGCCCTGACTAAGGCATTCCAAACCCTCTGAGAGGCTGAGTACAGCTGGCTACCTCCGATGGGTCAGTGGGCCAACGAGCAGAGACCCTGGAAGAGGAGACCTGGAGGGACACCTCAGAACTGTCTCTGACGTCTGGGATTGTCATGGGGGAGAAGGACCAGAACCATCCTGTTTGGCCCCAAGGGAAGGAATGAAGAGCTTTCCAACAACCAAAGCTGTCCCACAGTCAGATGAGCTGCCAGTGGACATTATCGGCTTTCTGTCATTTGGAAACAGAATTTCACCATAATTAGTAATCTAATACTAATAAATAGTAATCCATCTTAAAGAATTTTAAGATTTGTAAAGTTCTGTCTTCTCAATAACCCTGTTAGTAAGTAGTGAAAATATTTATGTCTCTTTCATAGAGATGGGGAAATGAAGAGCCAGATATATTAAGTGACTTGCCCAATGTCACACAGCTAATTGGTATGAAGGCTAGATTTGAACTTAAGAGTCCTTGCAAGCCCAGCATTCTTCCTACAATGAACTTTTCATCAAACCATGGTAGTACTTTGCAGCTGTGACTGTATGCTAATTAATTAATTATAATTGCACATTAATTATAATTAATTAATTTACAGTAATTAATCAATAAGCATTTTTTAAAAATCAGTTACTATGCTCCAGATCTTGTACAAGATGCCAAAAACATATAGACAAAAAAGAAATAGTGTCTGTCCTCAAGTGGTTTCCATTCTAGGGGTGGAATGGAATGCTATACACAAGGGGTCTTATTTAATTCTCCAATAAGTGAGGATGGGGAGCTCCAAGATAGCGGGACTTGGGTCTTTTCCTTCCTCTGTGCCTTCTCAGCATGGGAAAGGAGCATCTTCAGGCCACAGACTGTGGCTTCTCCTTCCTGCTCACTAGATCAGACACATAGAAAGCTTCAGTTTCCTCAACCGTAAATTAAGGAGCTTGGACTACTAGATGATCCCTAAGGCTTTTCTCAGATCTAACAGTCTGGAATCTTTGTTCTAAGGTTCTCCTTCCCCACACTCCATATCTTGAATTCTAGAATACTGTAAGATTTGACTTATTAATAGTACTCTCTATTCTAAGATTCTTCTTCCAGACACTCCATAACTTGAATTTTAATTTGTTCACTGTAGGATTTGACTTAATAATACTCTTTATTCTAAGTTCTTCTTCTCCCAACCCATATCTTGAATTCTGGTCTATTCACTGTAGGGTCTGACTTGTTGATACTCTCTATTCTAAGTTTCTCCTTCCTTACCCTCTATATCTTGAATTCTAGACTACTGTAACATCTGATGTAGTAATATTCTCTATTCTAAAGTTCATTCTAACTTGACAGCTTAAGGTTCTATTGGATGGTTAATAGAGACTTGCCTGATACCTTCTTGCAAAGGCTCCTGGGAGCATTGGGCTTCTTATCTTCTTGTGGCTGAACCGGTTGGATAATGTGACTACTTTGACCTCAGAGGGAAACAAGAATTATGGCTAACATTTATATAGTATTTACTATGTACTGCTAAACACTTTATAATTATTATTTCATTTTGTCCTCCCAATAACCCTGTGAGGTTGGAGCTATTACTCCCCATTTTACAGATGAGGAAACTGAGACTGATAGTGGTTAAGGGACTTGTCCAGGATCATAGCTAGGATATATCTGAGACAGGATTTGAAATCAGGACTTCCTGACTCCAGGCCTGACACTCTATCCATTGTTCCATCAGCTCTCTAAAAAGTTCAAGGAGTGTCATTCTGCTGCTGTAGTTCAGGAGCCCTCACTTATTCTGGTCCTTACTTTGTCTCAACTTTTTACCTTACCTGTTTAGCCAAAGCTTAAAATCACAAATGAAATAGAACAGAGACTTAGAGGTGAATTTTATTTTCTTTGTTCATGAAAGGCATGAAACCTCTATTTCACATTTGCTAATTAGCAGAGTAAGTCCTGACCCCAGCCTCAGACTGAGTGAATCCTGACCCTAGCCCCAGATGGACCTTTGACCCTGCTCATAGACTGGCCCCAGATGGAACCCTGACACAGAGCCCTGATTCTACTTATAGATTGAGCCTTGACCTCAATTTCCAAATTGATCCCTGGCTCCTAGAATGATCCTTGACCATAGGCTGCCCCAGTTGGAGCCCAGACACAGTCATAGTTTGAAATCATTTACAAGAAGGTGGAGAAGAAAGAGCAGAGAGAGCTCCCACCCATACTGTTAAGGTCCTATTGACTTTAGATCTGTTGTCTAGTACTTGGATTATTTCAGTCTACTCAGGATGGAGTGGATTTCTCTGTGGGTATCACCTAAATCTGTAGAGTGCTTCCTGAATTATAAGTGGGATTTAGGAACAGTGCCTCCAGAGGACCAATGTTGCTACCCTGACTGATAAAATGCCCCTTTTTGTGACCCAGTGAGGGGATAGCTGCAGTGTGTGTTTTCTCCATGGGACTGGAATGAATGAGGACCCTGCTTCAGGCAGTTTAGAACAGCCAAGCTGAGAGGGACCTTCCATGGCCGGAGGCATTAACTAAGTTCCATGCACACATATTTCCCCCCAAATAAGGGAATTGGGCTGGGGATGGAAGGTTGGGTTGTGAATCACAAGGGGATCCAGTAAAATTTAAGTGGAAGACTATCCTTTTGAGAAATGGCACGCTGGATTGGACATCCACTAGAATCCCGCCAAGCTCTGGGAGGCTAGGAGTCCGTTAGTAACACTGGAAGCAAAGCCAGCAAGTGTCTGAAAGTCCAGCCTTGGAAAACCACTAAACTAGACTGGGCTTCAGAAAAGAGCTCGCTCTTTTCAGTAAGGACTTTCCCATCTCCTGCATTTGAAATAGGATCAAACTGACAAAAAGCCAGCTTACATGGGCCACAGCAAGAAAAGAAGTGCTTAATTATTCTCAACAAGTCTGGATTAAGTCCCTAGAAGGTTCAGGACTCTGTTAAAGGTGCTCAGGTGAAAAACGAGGCTCTTGCTGCCTTTCAATTCATTTTAATTCTATGTGTGTCCTCCCTGCCCTTAGGGAGCTCTCCATCTAGTGGAGGGAAGAAGACAGAAACACAGATGCTTATAACCCAGAACATCACATGATAAATTAGAGAGGACCTAACAGAGATCAGAGAAAGCTAGTGAAATGCAAGTCCACAGTCCTGATCCCAGCTTTAGACTGTGTGAACCCTCACTGAGACTGTTTTAAGTTTAGTCTTTGTATCTACCCCCAGCAATTGGTGCAGTGCCCAACACTTCGGTCGTAACTAAATAAATACATATGTAGTTATCCCTTCCACATTGTGACTCTCAATCACGGTTTCAATATTTTGCCGGCTGGCATAAGAAATTAAATGGAAATCTTTTGGGATTTTTTCAGAAACCACATTTAACACACAAAGGCCAGCAGATGATGTAGAAAAAGTTTAGAAACTCAGAAATGCATAATATATACACATACATACATATATAGTATTGTATAATATCAACATAATTTATCTTTTAATACTATAATGATTCAGACTTTTTCTCTGAAAGGAAGGGAGGGACAAAAATCATGAAGGGGGGTTTCATTCCCCTGATTCTCACAATGTGGAAGGGATAATTGCAGAATTAAATTGAATTGAGTTAGACTTTAAAGAAGGGTAGGAATCCAACATTAAAAGTTGAGAGGAATTGCACATGTTTAACCTATATCAGATTGCTTACTGTATGGGGGGGGGGGAAGGCAGGAGGAGGAAGGGAGAAAGATTTGGAACACAAGGTTTTGCAGAGATGAATATTGAAAACTATCTTTTGCACAGTATTTGAAAAAAAAAAAGAGACCTATTTAAATAAAAAAAAAAAGGTGAGGGGAGAACTGATATACTGGGCACCAGGAAGAGCAAAATATAGAGGCAATTTGTTTTCTTGGAGCAATATAAAGGGGAGCAATAAAAGCAATACACTGGAAAGGCAGAGGTGTACCAGATTTGAGGGGATCTTAAATGCAAGGCTAGGGAATTTGCACCTGACCCAGAAATTAATAGGGAGCTACTAAAGATTTTTGAGCAGAGAAGTGACTCAACCAGACCTATATATTAAGGAGATTCACCTAGCAACAGTGTCCAGGCTGAACTGAAGCAGGATGGAAATGAAAATGGAAAGATCTTTTTGCAGTTGTTTAGGCTAATGATAATGAGGTTTGGTCCCAGGCTAGGGCTAATGAAAATAGGATGAAAGGGAGAAGGATGTGTTTATGACTTTATTGGTATAAAGTGAGGTTATTGCCTTTCCAAATGCATCTTCTAGTCATGGAGTTACAGAGAGCAATGAGAGGTGAAGTTATTGGTTACACAGTCAGCAAATGTTGGAGAATTTCTTTATTTCAAAGCTACTCAATCTACTATACCACACTCCCTTTCAGAGATGGAGAGATGTTATTTAAGGACTACTTGTAGTTCTAGGGAAGGGACTGGGATTTATCTAAACTTTTTATTTCCTCCATAATCTAACCTAGTAGGCACTTAATAATGTTGGTTGAATGGAATTGGTAACTAACTAAACATCAAAAATATGTAAAAAGAAAGAGTGAAAGATTAAAACAAGAATTATAGTTTTCCTAACATAAACCTTTTTTTGGATAAAGTTTATAGTTTTCCTGACATAATTTCTAGCATAAATCCAGTCTGATCATAATGTATAATCTTTATATGTTCATTAAGGATATTGGTCTATTTTCTTTGTCTATTTTGTCTCTTTCTGTTTTAGTTATTAAGACCATTTTTGTATCATAAGCATTTAGTATGATCTCTTGTTATTTTTAAAAGTTTGTTACTAGAATTGATCTTTCTTTAAATTAACTTTTAGATCTGGGCTTTTTTTTTTTTTTTTTTTTTTGTCTTTAGGAGTTCATTTATGGTTCATTAAATTTCTTTGCCCGAGATTGAGTTATTCAAATTCTTTATTTTTTTCCCTGTTATTCTGGGTATTTAAAAATTTTGTAAATATTCATCAATGTAATCAATTTATCATTTATTAATTTTTGGCATATAATTGGACAAAATAGTTTTTAAATAATTTTATTTATTTTCTATTCATTTGTTATAAATTCTCATTCATTTTTTTAAAAGTAGTTTGAGTTTTCTCTATTTTAAAACATCAGCTTAGTTAATGGTTAAATTCTATAAGAATTAAAAAAAAAACAAGCTCTTTGTTTTTATTTGTTGGTTCAATGAATTTTTTACTTTCCATTTTCTCTCTTTGATTTTTCAGAATTTCTATTGTATTTTTTAGTTGGAGTTTCTAATTTCATGCTTTTCTATTTTTTTTTTTTGGCTGCATGCCTAATTCATACATCTTTTCATTCTCTTTTTTTCTGTTAATGAACATGTTTAGTGATATAATAATTTACCTAAGCTCTACTGTGGCTACATCATAAAAGTTTAAAAATATTATTCCATTGTGGTTATTTTCTTTAGTGAGATTATTTATTATTTCTAGGTTCTGTTCTTTGACCCACCAATTGTTTGGGATTAAATTGTTTAGCTTCCACTTAAATGTGAATCATTCTCCCTTCTCCCCAAAGGCCCTTTATTAATTAGAATTTTATTATATTATAGTCAAATAAAATTTTGCTTACTATTTCTCCTTTTTAAAATTTTGTTTATGAGGTTTTGATGACAGCACATAATCAATTTTTGTAAAGATGTCAGGCATAGTTGAGAAATATGTACAGTCTTTTCTATTCCCATTGAGTAATCACTAGATTTTTCATATCTAACTTTGCTAAATTCTATTGATGTTCTTAACTTCTTTCTTGTTTATCTTATTAATCTAGGACTCAGAGAGTACATTCAGCTTTTCAACTAGTACTATTTTTGTGTCTATTTTATCCTGTAATTAATGTTTTCTTTTTTTAGATGCTATGACATATTGGTATGTATAAATATTAATACATTCACACATGCATACACACAATATATAGATACACCAATATGTTATAACAACTATATGTATTTTTGTGTATATATATACATACATACATATTTACCATACATATATATGTCAAAATGACACATCTCTATTTATTATTATTATTTCATTGTCTATGGAGAATTTAAGCATAATATAGTTTCCTTGTTTATTTCTTTTGACTATGTCTATTTTTACTTTTGCCTTGTCTGAGATCATGATTACTACTTTTGTTTTTAAAAATTCAATTAAAGCATAGTACATTTTGATCAGTCGAGAGACTGTGGACTCTGAAGAATCTTTATGTTTCATATGTGTTTCTTGTAAACTAAATATTTTTGGATTCTGTTTTCTAATCCATTCTGCTATCCTTTTTTATTTTCTGAATGAGCTAACCCCAGTTATGTTCATAGTTATGATTGTTAATTATTTATTTCCCTCTGTCATATATTCTTATATTTTTTTCTGTCTTTGTCTAGATCACCTCTTTACAAAGAAGAATGTGGCATAGGGGAGGATTCTGGGAAGATAGGGGAGTAGATTGGTAAATTTAAAGCTCTCCAGATTTACCCCACAAATAGAATAAATTTGCACCTCAGGGCAAACATAGACTGGTGAAAAATAAAGATTTGGGACAGAGAAAATCAGAAGAAAGACCCCTGGCCAGGGATTAACACATGTGAAGTGCAAACACCTCTGGGTTAGTTTCTCAGAAATACCAAGTTGGGACACTTGCAGCTAGCTGGGTGTGGCTGGAGCCTCATCAGAAACCATGAAACTTTCACCTCCAGGACTGCATTGGGAGCCCCGCTGATTAGTAATGCCAGACCCAGTTCTGCTACAAGGACATAACCTTGAGTAAGAAGAAACCAGCATCCAGTGAGTACAGAAGCAGGGGTGCAGGGATGCTGCTGGCTATGGGCACTTATTTAGTTTGGGGATTCAGAGAGAAGGGGTCAGCTGGGTCAGAAGGAAGAGCTGAGGTGAAGCTAGAGGCACTATCCCCCTCACCCCAGGATTAGAGGTGCTTAGACTAATATCATTTTTTAAAAAATGAACTGGCAAAGAAAGAATCCCATCATAGAAACTTATTATGGGAACAGGGAAGATTTGGGTTCATCTTCAAGGGAGGACATGAAGTAAAAAAAGCTTCTACCCAAAGAGTAATATGAAATGCCTCCTTGTCCAGAAAGAACTTATAAAAGAACTCAAAAAGAATTTTAAAATTAAATGAGACATTGAAAAACTGAAAAATAAAAACCATTCAAGAAAAATAAGAAGATTATGAAAAAAATTAACCAAGAATGTGGTTTTTTAAAAAAGTGTATGTGGAAGATTTTGATTAACATTAGTTATTTGAAATTTTTATCTTTTGCTTCATTTCTTAGAGATACTGTTGCAAATAAGTCACTATCCCACCCATGATCCCCAAGGGTCTGTTTGTATTTGTTTTGGAATTCATTTTTTAGGTTTTTCTTTCGGACAACTCTTTGACCTATACAATTTCTTCATAGTGTTTAGTATCTTTTTCGCTCTACACACACCTCCAACTTAAGTTCTTGGGGTTTTTGTTTGTCTGTTTGTTCTGTTTTGTTTTGTTTTTTGCCAAAACCAAGCTATATCACTTTCTATCCTCTTATATCATATGGTCAAGCCCTGTTTAATCCTCACTTTGATTTCCTGGGGTTTTACCTCTGGCTTTTACCTCCCTTCATATTTCTGAGTTCCGATCGTCTTCAGTGTACATGGTCCATATCTCTGTTGTTAGCTATTCCCAATCAGGACACTGTCATTGGCCTCTAAAACTCAAAGTCTTCCTACTTGGAATTTTGCTGTAATGTTCCATTCTTCCTGGTGTTACCCTGGTCAAGGTTTCCCTCAGAGATTCCTGGTTAATGTATTGCTATGAGATTCTGGCCTAAATTTACCTATCTCATGATGACTTGACACCTCTTCAAGAATTAGAGGATTCTTGTGTTTTTATTAACAAAGTCTCTTACTAGATGTAAGTTCCTTCATAATGTTTCTTTTTTAATTTAGTGATCATTTTCCAATCTGATCTTTTTTAGATTATTGCTGGAATATATATGGGAGAATTGGAATTCGGTTCTTCTGTTCCCTTTCACAATGTCATCTTAACCAGAACCCTTACACATACTTTTTCACAAGCCCAGTATACAAGTATCAATGCTATTTCTTTTTTCCTTTTTCTTTTTTTTCGGCTGAGGCAATTGGGGTTAAGTGACTTGCCCAAGGTCACACAGCTAGGATGTATTAAGTTTTTGAGATCAGATTTGAACTCAGGTCTTCCTGACTGGGCTGATGCCGTATGCACTACACCAATGCTGCCCCTCAATGCTGTTTCTTAACCTAGAATGTAATCATGGCTTAATCCAAAACTGAACACATTTCCTTTATTCGGATTTGTGCAACTCAAGATAAAATTCTTTAACTACTATGTCTCCGTGTTGACTCATAAGGAGTTTGCAAGTGACTAACTCTCCTAAATCTCTTTTAGGGAAATCTTTTTTTAGATAGATATACCTATTTTTATAGGTATATTTTAGATATGCCTATACCTATCCTTTACTTTATTCCATACAAAAAAAGGAAAAATAAAAATGAAAACTTGAATTGGTAGAGAAAATTTCCTCACCTGAGTGTTCTTTATCCCAGTGAAATCATAGGTCCCGTTCCTAATTTTATTATCAAATTATTATTATGCTAGGCATCAAGAAAATGATGGATCTAACATTGCTGCGCTTCTGCCTTTGATTGTGAGATTTATGTGCCCTAATATATGGTTGATTTTTGTGTAGGTTCCATGTACTTCTGAGAAAAGCTATATTTCTTACTATCCACATTTAATTTTCTCTAGAGGTTTAACTTACCTAACTATTCTATTTACCACCTACATTCTATTTACCTCCTAAAATTCTCTCTTGTTTATTTTGTGGTTAGACTTATGTAGTTCTGAGAAAGGGATGATTAAGATTTCCCACTGTCATGGTTTTGCTAATTTTTCCTTTAACTCACTTAACTTTTCCTCTAAAAATTTGGATGCTATATCACTATTATAATAGATAATAATAGATATCATTATATATGGTATCCTTTAGCATGATGTAGTTTCCTTATCTCTTTTAATCTATTTTTGCTTTAGCTTTGTCTGAGATCAGGATCTCTACTTTTTTAATTTTTTAACTTTAGCTGAAGCATAATGTATTCTGCTCCAGCCTTTTATTTTTACTCTTTATGTATCTCTCTGTTTCAAAAGTGTTTCTTGGAAACAACAAGGATTCTTGGATTAATTCAAGGATTAATCCAGTCTTCTGTTTGCTTCCATTTTATGGAAGAGTTCATTCCATTCACATTCACAGTTAGGATTACTAACTGTATATTTTCATCTAATTTTTGCCCATTAAACTTTTCTCTTTCTTTTCACCTTTTTCCTCCTCATTAGTGTTTTGCTTCTGACCCCCACCTCCCTCAATCTGTCCTTCCTTCTCTCAATCCCCTCCTTTTCTTATCCTTTCCCCCTTTTCTTCCTCATAGGGTAAAATAAATTTCTATACCCAACTGAGTGTGTATGTTGTTCCTTCTTTGGCCTAATGTTCATTCCTACTCCTTCCTCTACTGTAATAGGTCTTTTGTGCCTCTTTATGTAATATGCTTCACTCCATTTTGTCTCCACTTTCCTCTTTTCCCAGGATAATCTTTTTTTTCCATTCCTTAATTTCTTTTTTATATCATCACATCAAAATCAATTTATTATCCATACCCTTTTTTTCTATGTATAACTCTTCTAACTGCCTTAAGAAAGATACAGTTCTCAAGAGTTACAAATAGTTTCCTGTGTAGAGATGGAAAGAATTTAACCTTTAACTTTTTTTTTTCTTCCTTGGTTACCTTTTTATTCCTCTTTTGAGACTTGTATTTGAAGATTGAATTTTCTGTTTAGTTCTGGTTTTTTCATCAGAAATGATTGTAAGTCCCTTATTTCATAGAATGCCCATCTTTCCCCTAAAAGATTATGCTCAGTTTTACTGTGTAGTTGAGTCTTGGCTGTAGTCCACACTTCTTTTCCTTCTGTAATATCATGTTATAACACCTCCAATACTTTAAGGTGGAAGCTGCTAAGTCCTGGGTAATACTGACTGTGGCTACCTCAATATTTCTGGCTACTTGCAGTGTTTTCTCCTTGACCTGATTATTCTGGAATTTAGCTACAATATTTCTTGGAATTTTTATTTTAGGGTCTCTTAAGAAGTGATCAGTGGATTCTTTCAAAGAATATTTTACCTTCTGGTTCTAGGACATCAGGGGAGTTTTCCTTGATGATTTCTTGAAAGATGTTGTCCAGGTTCTTTTTTTGATCATGGTTTGATCACGTTAGTCCAATGACTTAAAAAAAATTTGTCCAATAATTATCTCCTCTGGACTTATTTTCCAGGTTGATTATTTTTCCAATAAGACATTTTACATTTTTTTAAAAATGTGTTTGATTGGTTCTTGAGGTTTCATTGAGTTATTAGCTTCCATGGGTCCAATTCTAATTTTTAATAAATTATTTTATTTATTAGTTTCTTTATCTCCTTTTCTATTTGGCCAATTCTACTTCCCCCCCCCCAATTTTACTTTTAAAGGAGTTGCTTTGTTCAATGAATCCCCCCCCCATTTCTGCAGTTCAATTGTTTAAGGTGTTGTTTTCTTCAGACAAATTTGACTTTTCTAAGCTGTTGACTTTTTTTTTTCCATAATCCCCCTGTATAGTTCTCAATTCTTATCTCATTTTTTCTTCTACTTTTCTTATTTGATTTTTAAAAATTTTACAGTATCTTTTTTCTTAATAGCATTTTATTTTTTCAAATACATATAAAGTTTTCAACATTCAATTTTGTACCAATTTGTGTTGCAGATTTTCCACCTTTTCTTTTTTACCTCCCCCTTTCCCAAGATAGCAAGCAATATGACATAAGTTAAATATGTGCAGTCCTTTTAGGCATATTTTCATGTTTGTCATGTAGTAAAAGAAAAATAAGACCAGAGGCCAGGGGGAGGGGGGAACCATGAGAAAGAAGAAGCATGCAAACAACAAAAAAAGGTATAGAGTTGTAGTTGTGAACCAGAAGACTTGGAAGGAAGATAGTGACCTGGACAGAAATGGAGATAAACAAGGGGTGCATTAACACTGAGAAGAAGGTGTGTTTCTTCACAGAGGGCAGGGGTCCTGACAGTCAGCTATGCCAAGGAGAGAGAGGTTCTTTAGCATGGCATGGTCCTGCTTTGGGATCTGCTCTTATTTGATTTTTAAAAGTCTTTTTGAGATCTTCCAAGAGAACCTTTTGAGTTTGAGACCAATTCATATTCCCCTTTGAGGTTTCACATGTTAGCATTTTGCCTCTGTTGATCTTCCCTGTTGCCATAGTAGCTTTCTATGTTCAGAGGTTTTTTTGTATTTTGCTCATTTTTAAAAGTGGAGCTCTGTGTGACCCTGGCCAAGTCACCCCAATTGCCCCAGCAAAACAAACAAAAAACAAAACAATAAAAGCTGAGCTCTGCTCCTAGGGCACAGAGAGACTTTTTCAAGGGAACCATGGTCTCACGACTGGCTTTCCTCACTAGGGCTGGGGTTGCTGCTGGCTTTTCTACTACACTACACTACTACACTAGTCAAACTTGTGCTAAGATTCAGAGGTTCATAGTTTACCTTCATGGTGAGTCAGGACTGAGGGGCCTTTACTGCTGTACTGTGGCTAAGAGCCTCCCATTAGATTCCCCACCCAGCAACTTGCTGGGTCTAACTCCCCCTTAACCCAAATGAGACAGATCTTTCCTGAAGTCTTTCTAAGTTATCGTAAGCTGACCTTTTTAGTGGGTTCTGTCACTCCAGAATTTGTTTAGAGGCTTGATTTAGCTTTATTTCTGAAGGAAACATGGGAGAGCTCAGGCAATTTCTTGGCTTCTCTCAGCCCTCTTGCCTCTGATCCCTTTTTAGGTATCAAGAATATGAATACAATGAATAAGAAACAATCCCTACTCCCAGAAAATGGACATTTTAGTGAGGGAGATAAATACAGATACAAATATCTACAGGATAAATATACAGGGAATAAAAAGAAATCATTGCAAAGTAGCTGAATTCAAGGTAGTCTGAAAGGGAGATGAGAGTAAGAAAAAAGGCTTTGAAGAGGGGATTTTTGAGAGAAGTGAATGAATCCTGGATATGCAGCGATGCATGAAAGAAAATCTATACTTTTAAGTACTTGTAGACGTTCCACTTCACTCCTTTGGCACCTCTCCGAGATGGGGATTCAAAGACAAATACTGACCACTCCCTGCCCATGGGCTACAAAATAGGCTCGCTCAAGAGGCAGCAGGATCTCGTTCATTTGAAGCCAAGGTACCGATGCCCAGTTTGTGATTGTGATAAGGGAAGAGGGAAGATTTGGGCTAAATGGCCTTGGAAGTCTTCTCTCAACTATGAAATCCTGTAATTCTGTGATTTCTATGAAGTTACTGGATTTTATTTTGTTTTGGTTATTTGTCTTATCTTCCTTTTCTGATATGAACTTTTTGAGGACAGGGAGGGGCATAATGAACAAGAGAATTTAAGAAAAACCTGATCCCTTCTCTAAGGCCCAGTTTCTTAAATTGTGGTTTGTGACCCCATATGGAGTCTCATAATTGAATGTGGGAGTTGTGGAATTATGACTTGTATTGATTTGTATACTTATTTTATATACCTATATATCTGGAGTACACATAAAAATTTCTTACACAAAAAAGGGTTTCAATTGGGAAAAATTTAAGAAGCCCTGCTCTGAACCCAGACCCTGTAAGTTCACATCTGGGGCTTCTAGTGGGAGGAAGGAGACACTTGGACATGGACATAGGTGACAAACCTTATGTCCCAGTTAAAGGAAATGGGAATGTGTATCTTGGAGAAGAGAAGACTGAGGGTGGAATGGGATGAGGGAAGGGAGAAGGAGTTATGATAACTGCATTATTAGTTGTCTGTCAGTAAGAAGAGGGATTAGGATCCTGCAGAGAGAGGGAAAGAGGGAGAGGGAGAGAGGGAGAGGGAAAGGAAGAAGGAGAGGGAGAGGAAGGAGAAGGAGAAGAAAGGAAGGGAGGAAGGAAAGAAGGAGGAAGGAAGGAAGGAAAGAAGGAAGGAAGAGCAAGTTGCTCAACTGACTGGGGCAGTTTTACTCACAGAGGTATGTGTCCTTCATTCTCAAGGACCACCATGACATCAGGGAGGTGCTTCCCCAGGGTCCTTTAGGAACTGTCAGCATCTGTGGAATTGTATTAAATTGAATAAAAGCTGCCATTAGACCTGAAATGGGAACCAAAGTCTCTCAAATTCATCTTCCATAATTAAAGGGATTCCTTCAGTGGGCAGGGCATGAGACCATTGACCCAAAAAGACCTCAATATCTTTTTAGCTGCCATGTTCTTGGATTCTGAAGTCCCAGAAATGCCCTGCCTTAGTCCTTGACCCAATGTCAAGGGAGTTTGAAAATCAGATAATGAATATTTCCCCAACTGCTTCAGAGGCTTCTGGGAGGACTTGACTTACAGGTTTCTTTTGGCCATGGTCTCTCTCCATCCCTCCCTCCAGGCTTCCTTTCCCTTCCCTGGCAGAGTTGGGGAGAAGGTGGAGAGATAGGTGTTGGCTCACCCTGTGCTTTTTTGCAAACCCATTCTGGAGATTCATGCAGTTGCTAGGGGTGGGGGAAGAGTTTTAATAATTCATCTTTAAATAGCTCTAGGCCAAGAGATTGCTTCAGTATTTCCAAGTCTTCAGGTTTTATTATTCCCACCAAGTCTGAATAAAAACAAGGTTGTTTTATCGCACTTGGCCTAATCAGTGGGTTGCCTCCAGTGCTTTGGGCAATAAATGATCCGTTTTTCATTTAAAACATTTTTAAAATCAATGTATTTTGTAAAGGAGTCATAAAAAACTTCAAATTAAAGGTTTTTGAGCCATAAAAACAAGTAATATATTTAAGATTTTCTCCCCTTTAAAGGCAATAATATTGTCCCATAAATCGGAGATGGGCTCCATGGGTCCTCTGAATGACTGTGCAGCAGCCGGCTTGTGTTTGCCCCAGCCTCCCTCCCCAGGAAGGTCACCTTCAGAGAGGGTGCTCCCTCATGTCACCAGTCACTGTGAAATTTGAAAACTTCAGAATTAAGTCACTCATAAACCCACAGCAGGGAAGAGTTTGCTGGCCCCCTGCGATTCAGAGGACCATCTCCATCTGTCTGTCTCTCGTTCTCTCTCTGTCTTCCCCTCCTTTCCTTATTCTCTTCATCTTTCTCTGTCTTCCCCATTTCCCCCTTCTCTTCAGCCTTCCCTCTCTGTTTCTGTCTTTCTGTCATAAACTCGTGACCGACAGCCAAGTTCTAACCCTTGCTCTGCCCCTCATGCAACCCCTGACCTTAAGCCAAGTGTGATAAATCCCTTCCACATTTCTGGATCCTTTTCCTTGTCTGTAAAATAATGGAGCCATAACAGGTGGTTTCTGAGATTTTCCTCACATCATATATTCTGTTCTGTATGCCCCAACCTGTTTCCTCACCCTCATTACCAATTCTGATAGTTTATATTTTTCTGTTCTACCTAATGTACCTATTCCAGAACTTTTCCTTTCCATGTTCTAAGATTTCCCTCAGCTCTGCCATCCTCCAGGAGACAGCAGAGCCCAGAGCAGGGAGCACTGGTTATGAAGTCAGTGAGTTCGAATCCCACCTTTACTATTTATTACTTATGTGACCTTGGACTAGCTATTGCGTTTTTCTCATCTGGAGAATGAGGGGGTTGCACCACCTCACCTGCCTTTGAGGAGTTTCTGAGTTCTTAACTCTGTATTTTCTGTTTAAATCCCCCTCAAACTCTGGCATTCTTTGTTCTAAATTCTCTCCCAGTTCCAATATGCTATTGGGTCCATGGATCAGATGTAGTATTCTTAGAGTCTCTCATTCAATTTATCCCTCCCTTTTATTCTCTCCTTTCATTTTAAACCTCATTGGAACAAAACTAATGTAAAAGTCAATTTTGTTGACTTTGCTTGAGATGAAAGGGAGAAGGGCAGGGTAAAAATCTCTATGTTTAACCCCTGAAGCTCTGGGGGTGACAAATTTACTTTTATGTCATAGGCAGCTAGTTGGCACTGATCCTGGAATTAGCAAGACTTGAATTAGAGCTCTTACTGGCTGTGCAGAGCACTTAGCCTTGTTGTCTCCTTCAGTTTCCTCCATTTTAAAATTGGGGATAATAGCACCAACTTCCCAAGATTATTGCAATGATCAAATGCAATTTTGGTAAAGCACTTTGCAAATCTTACATGCTAAGATGATGATGATGATTTAGTAGATGTGAGGATACTTCTCTGAGTGGTATTCTTAATGAAGACAAATAAAGACTTCAGGAGCATTCTGTCAAACAGATTCACAGAGCCTCAAGGATTCAAAAGGACCCCAGTTCAATCATTTTACAAATGGGGAAACTGAGGCTCAGAATGCTAATGAGAATTTTTAAAAATCATATAGGTAGAAAGCATCAAACATGGGATTTTTTTTCTTTTTGGTGAGGTAATTGGGTTTAAGTGACTTGCCCAGGATCATAGTTAGTTAAAAAAAAAAAAGTATCTAAGGCAATATTTGAACTTCGGTCCTCCTGACTTCAGGCCTGGGACTCTATCCACTGTACTATATAGCTACCCCCAAGCATGAGATTTGAACTCAGGTCATATAGTAATGCTAGTCTAGGACCAAGTTACCTTCCTAAGCAATCGTCCTGACTCCAAAATTCAATGTTCTCACTACTGTCCCACCATATGGCTCATAATATAAAAATATCATCATCACAGCATTTAAGGTTTGCATGTTTTCTAACACAAAAATATCATCATAGTATTTAAGGTTTGCAAAGTGCTTTAAAAATCTCTCATTTGATCATTGCAATAACCTTGGAAGCTTGGTGCTATTATTATCTCAATTTTAACATTGAGGAAACTGAGGGAGAAAAGAAGGCTAAGTGATTTTCCTAGCTAATAACAGTTCAAACTCAAGTCTTTCTGACTTCAGAAAAGAAAATTATTTGTCTTTCTGTTTCTAGCTGACAAATTGTTATTCCTGAAACAAACATTTGACCTATCACTTCTAGGATAAAATCCAAACTTCAGCGCTTTCCATTTGAAGCAATCTGACCCCTTCTCTTATTCCCTTCACTCATTCTCTGTCTAGTCCAACTGGATTACTTCCCAAATCTGGTGTTCATCTCCCACTTCCAAACCTTTGTAGTAGTAGTAGTATGTTCACATTAATCATAATCCCTCCTAGAACTCTAAGTGGATCAGGATAACTGCATATTTACCCTTTGTGTCTTCCTCAGCTTCTTGTATCATCCTTGAGAATTAGGGAACATGTGATACTTTGATAGATTGCAACATGATAAATAACATACAGATTTCTCTTTGAAACCAGGGGCTATGTCAATAGAGCATTACATGAAATGTAATACCCGTCGATTAATTTAGGAAATTTTGGTTCAAAAACAAGGATGTTAATCAGCCAAACTAATTTTAATACGTGAGAAATTTGGCTCTGTTCTGGACTCCTAATTACTCCAACACAGATCCCAAGAAAATGGACATGACTTATGTTCTGCTTCTTAATCCCAATGGAAATATGCTCTTTGTGCAGAGGTTTGGGGATGCTGAAACTCCAAACCACAAGATCAAGGACACCCCCAAAAGCTTCTGTCCCCAAGGGCACTTCTAGAAAGGCAAGGAAGAATACATGCCTATCCTATTCTTACCACTTCTAATCTGTCCAAAGGTCATAAGATCATAGCCTTAGAGTGGGGAGCCTTATGGGTCATCTGGACCAACCCCCTCTTTTTACAGATGAGGAAACTTAGGCCCATAGAAGTTGTCACTTGTCCAAAGTCACTGAAGTAAAAAGTGGTAGACTAGGACTCAAACTCTGACTTCAAATCCAGTTTTCATTTCTTTTCTCCACTTCTAGCTATGATGCTAAACAAATCACTTCACCCTGTGTGCCTCAGCTTCCTCATCTGCAAAATGAGCTGGAGAATAAAGTAACTAAGCACTCCAGTACTTTTGCCAAGAAAATCCCAAACACGGCCATAAGTTGTTGGACAAGACAGAAAAATGACTGAATAACAAACAGCAACAACAACAACAATTAAACAAACAGAGCAGCTAAGTGGTTCTGGGATAGAAAGCAGGGTCTAAGTAAAGAAGACTCATCTTCCTTATTTAGATCTGGCCTTAGATACCTACTAGCTGTGTGATCCTGGGCAAGTCACTTAACTTGACTTGCCTCAGTTTCCCCATCTATAAAATGAGCCAGAGAAGGAAAGGGCAAATCTCTCCATTATCCTGGCCAATAACAACACTATCTCCACCTGCTTTGTGTATATAAACTCTCTCTTATTCTGAGAGATGATAACTGCTTTCCTCTGAGTTCTGCTCCTTTGTGGGAGCTATCTATCTATCTATCACTTGACAAATGTGCAGATTGTCTAGTCAGATCATGAATTAGCCCCCAGCTCGACCCAGAAAATTCCTTCAGTTAGTTACATCACTGCTGTGCGCTTCATTGATCTATTTCCCAAACATGTTGCATAAAACTTTAATCAGAATGGTGGAAACGAGAAAAGTAAATAATAGCTTTGCACGCAGCAGGGGCATTCTGCTGCAGATAATTAAATCAATCAAGAGGAGCCTGTCTTATTAAGCACCTACTGGTCCTCCAACCAGCAGCAAGCCCGGGTCTGTCAGAGTGGCCCAAACCCAGAAACTCAGTTCCCTTCCCAGTCACTCCCACAGGGAGCTAGCTGGCGATGTGTACATTCTGGGACTTTTCCACTGATGGTAAAACCTCTCCGTGGATTCGGATCTAATTTGTTGGAGTGACTCAGAAACTCAGCTCTTCTGCTGATTTCTCCTGAGGTGGTGCAGGCTCGGTAGGGAAGCTGCATCTGCTGCTCCAGTTGTGATTGGGAAGGGAGGGAATTTCCCTTTTTAGGACATGAAAAGTTTGGGCCTTATTTGTCTCACCCAGGTTGTGGGCTATGAAGGCCACCAGGCTTTGTCCTTTCGATTTCTTCCTATTCTGCTCAGTCCATCTTGAAGATGCCCAAACCCTCAGCTTGATCTCATTACCCAGAAGTACTGATTCCACCATCTTTCCAGGCCCCCAGACTTACAATCTGTCATTCTTCAACTCAGCCTCTCAGCCTCCATGGCCAATCACTTGTTCTTGACTTCCCTTATAATTTCTCCCCTCCTCTGATCTGCCCCCACCCAAATATACCCAAATCACTTCAAGCTTGGACTGTAACCTGCTCCTTTGTCTCTCTTCCTCAAATCTTCCCCTATTCCAATCCAACTGAGTGGAGACTCAGCTGTCAAATTGATTTTTCCTAAAGTTCATGACTGACCATGTTATCTCCATATTCAATAAACTCCGGTGGCTTCCTATTACCTCTAGAATCACATATACTCTCATCTGACTTTTAAAGCCCCTCATAACTGGCCTTTTACTACCTTTCTCATTTTCTTACACTTTACACCCTTCTTCATATTCTGCAAGGTGACTCCTGTCACCTTGTTCATCCATTTCCCAGCTCTGGGCTCTTTCTCTGCTTGCCCCTCAAAACTTGCCCCTCCTTCCTTTTGTTTTTTTGTTTGTTTGTTTGTTTGTTTTTGGTCTTCCTTGGCTTCCTTCAAGTGTCAGCAAAGTCCCCCCTTCTACAGGAAGACTTTCTTGCTCTATATTCATGCTAGTATCTTCCCTCACAGAACACCCCCAATTTACCAGTGGGTAGTTTGTTGTACAGAGTTGTTTTCATGATGTTCCCCCCATTATACTTTGAGGTCCTTGAGAGCAGAGACCATTTCTGTATTTAGTACAGTGTCTGGGCACATAGTAGGCATTTAATAACTACTTGTTGACTGGCAGGGCACAGCTTTCCCCTAGCAAGGAGGAGGACATAGAAAAAAGAGAACAATTAGACTTAGGGTCAGAGGACCTGGGTTCAGAGTTTCCAACACTGCTTATGTGACCTTGGACAAGCTACTTTATCTCCCCAAGCTTGTTTTCTCATTGGGAAAATGAGAGGGTTGCTCTACTTTATGGCTTCCATAGTCCCTTATAGACTAAATCTATAATGCTGTAAACTCAGGTTCTAGGCTTGGCCCTTAAACCAGCTCCCTTATCTGACCACAGCAAGTCAGTTCTTCTCTCATGTCCCCAGTTCCCCCTGAAGAGATAATGTTTCAGTTCCAGAGACAGTCACAGCTCTGATATTTAGCGTTCTCTCACCCAGCTTTGATATCTTAGGTCTCAAGCTCTCTGAATCTCAGCTTCCTCTTTGGTCAGAGGATAGGGTTAGACTCAGTGATCTCTAAAATTCTTTCCAGGTTTAAATCCTGTGATTCTGAGTTGTAGGAGTCGGAAGATAAAAAAGACCATCCATCTCTGAGCTCTGGAAGGAAAGGAGGCCTGAAGACAAATGGCGCTGCATCCCTCTTTGTTTTGGTCAGTCCTGATTGGGGGTACCAACAAAGAGCCACCTGATCTCTCCATCCAAGAGAAAACCATAGTATGTGGCCTCCCCAGGGGCCTCTGAGCAGGGTCTTCCCTCCTCCTCCCTTCCGATCCCTGCAGCTTGGGCTGGAAAAGCTCTTTTCAGAATGACTTTTCCAGAAAAAGAGAGAGAATGAAATTGAAGTCAGCATCAGCTGCACATTGTCCTCTTGGCTGCCCCAGTGAGGGACCTCACCTCTGTCTTCTCTCACTGACTTGGCAGCTAGATTTGGAAGATATTAAGAAAACCATCTGGGCCTTTGGCCTGAGCCCTTGCCCACTACTCTGGGGAAGGAGAATTTCCCTTTGATCCCAAAACAAGGACTCACCCCAAAGGCGGGAGGTCAATGAGCTCCAGACCGGAGTAGACGAGTTTTTTCCCCTGGCTTCAGCCAGGCTCCTGGATACCCCCAGTTGCCATTTGTAAATATTAGGTCTCAGTCTGGAAGACTCATTGAGGACATCTCTGTAAGGGCAAGTAAAATCAGAAAGACTATCCAGAGAGAGGGCCTAAGCTAAACTAACTAAAAAAGGGCTCTTAACCTGGGGTGCACAGATAGATTTCAAGAGGCTCCCTGAACTTGGAAAGAAAAAATACATCTTAATTTTCATTAATCTCTAATTAAAAAGTTGTATTTCCTTCTATTATAAATGATAAAACAATAAACCTTCTGAGAAGAGGTCCCTAAGCTTAAGGACTGGAAAGTAGTCCCAGACACAATAAAGATTAAGATCTCCTGAACTAGAGCCTGGAACTTCAACTAAGCTCAGCTCTTTTTTTTTTTTTTTCTTTCTTTCTTTCTTTCTTTTTTTTAAATAATAACAGCTTTTTATTTTTCAAAATGCATGCAAAGATAGTTTTTGACATTCACCCTTGCAAACCCTTGTGGTCCAAATTTTTCTCCCTTCCTCCCTTCTCCCTCCCCTAGACAGTAAATAATTCAATATAGGTTAAACATGTGCAATTCGTCTAAACATATTCTCACATTTATCATGCTGCATAAAGAAAAATCAGATCAAAAGGGGTAAAAATTGAGAAACAAAAAACCACGCAAACCTCTTTTCTGTAGCTCAGAGAAGTATTGATCCTAGCAGTTTTTATTGTATGGTGAGCAGGGATCTTCTCAACTCTCCTGGGTTGTCGGGAAGAGAATGGCCATGCACTGAGCTAGTGTTTATAGAATTGTTTGTTAAATTGTTGTTAAAGTCATGTCTGACTCTCTGTGTCCCCATTTGGGGGCTTTCTTTCTTGGGGGGGGCTTTCTCGATAAAGATACCAGAATGATTTGTCTTCTTCAGCTCATTTTACAGGTGAAGAAATTGAGGAAAATAGGATTAAGTGACTTGCCCAGGGTCATGCATCTAAGTATCTACAGCTGGATTTGAAACTCTGGTACTCAGGGCAACCTTTAGCAACCTTGCCACCTAATTATCACATTCAGGGGATTATAGAATAAATATCAAAGCTTGAAAAGACTTTAGGATCTAGAATATTATTCTTGGGGGGAACCTTGAGATGATCTAGTTCCTTAATTTGATGGATGGGGAAAATGAGGCCCAGGGAAGGGAAAGTTAATTCCCAGATCACAGTGCTAGTCTCCTAATTCCTAGCCCAGGGCCCTTGTTACTAAACTGTACCTCTAGACGTGGGAAACTGAGATGTGGAGAGGTCCATTACTTGCCCGAGGTCACACAGGCTGGCAAAGAAGGAACATGCGCCTAGACTTTTTTTTTTTTTCAGTCTAGTTGATGGAGGTGGTCCAAACCTTCCATTAACAAATGGAAATCTGCAGTCAAAAGCAGGCTCTGTGCAAAAGCCACCTGTCCCTTTCCTGTACTGCCCCATTCCTTCTCAACCTTCTGCCATCTGGCTAAATGGACGTCCTTCTCCAAGATAGGGCTGCCTCTAGGCAGAATTGGGACCCACTTAATCCTTGTAATGGGAGGGAGTCTAAAAGGTTCTCCTTCTCCCCTCTTCAGTGCAGAGAGAGGAATCATTAGTTAGCTTAAGGAAAATCCGAAGTCTGGATTCCTGGAATCCAGAGAGGGCATTTGGGGTATAAGTCTGGATCCTGGCTGTGTGAAATTCAAGGCTGATCGTGGGAGGTCCAACATATGATCATTGGCTGCCAGGCTGTAATAAAAACTAAAAAAGGCAGAAGGTTTTTAGTTCCAACAAATGTTTAGTTTTGACAATAGAGCCATAAATTGGACCCTAGTTAGTCTTTGTCTACTTAATACAGTTGCTAATTCCTCTTCTGTTGGACATTAGTAGATGATGGGTCTTTAGTTATGATATAAAGAGGTCAATTAGCTTTCCTGCCTCTCAGCTGCTTCCGCCATCAAATGAGGGGTAGAAGACCTAAGGTCCAGGCCTGGTTTTCTTGGGGAGGCAAGATTTGAACACATTATGTGGTCTCTGAGGTCCCAGCCCCCTCTGAAATTTCATGAATTTTTTCTATTTGGCCCTGACATCTTTCCTAAATTTTAGCCCATTGTCTCCTGTCTCCAAACTGCTAGCAGGACATTTTGTCCCATTAGCATCTGAAATCCGACTTGCCCAAAGGTAATCTCATTCTGTTTTCCCTTAAATTGGCTTCTCCTTCTAAGTTCTTTCTTTGTATAATACTTTCTGTGTATAATGCCTTGCAGTAGGCATTGCGCTAGATAGATTAACAAGGGAATGTTGGAATTCCAACTTTAAGGTTAAATCTATTTTGAAACCCCCTTCAGGGACCAGCAATGAAAACATATCATGGCTGGCATTCTGGTAAACATCTCAATGCCCTATAGTGCATGTATTCAAAACTTAGTAAACGGATCAGAAGGTAGCTAAGTGGTACAGTGGATGGAGTACTGGGCTTGGAATCTGGAACATCTTTGTGAATTCAAATCTGACTGTAGACACTGGCTAGCTATGTGACCTTAAGTCACTTCACCTGTTTACCCGTTTCCTCATCTGTGAAATGAGTTGGAGAAGAAAATGGAAAATGGCAAATCACTTAAGTTATCTTTACCAAGAAAAGCCCAAATGTAGTCCTGAAGAGAAATGACTGAACAAAAAGCCAAAACAGACCAGCGTGTTCTCAGTGAAAGCCTTGTCCACTAGGTAAGCACAATCAGCAGTCCTTGCTATCAGACACCATGGAACTGACAAAGCTTAGAACTGTGTGAAGAAGAAGAATAGTAAAAGCTAGATTGTGCTCTGGTAAACATCTCCCCCTTGAAGATAGTTAACCTTGTGTTATGAGACTATTACAAGTTACCTCTGTGTGTCACCTTTGATGCTGGTGATCTCAATCTAGCCTCCTGGGGAAGTCATTACAGCAATAACTCTGTGTGATTTCATAAGCATTGGGATGGGTCCATGGAAGAATGTCTTTGTTACCTGTTCCCGAGAAAGAAAAAGCCATTGAATTTGGCAATTAAAAAAAATTCACTGGAATTTTTGGAGAATTTTCAGCTTAATGGTAGGGATGGAGGACAGATTGTAGGAAGTTGATGGATAAATAGGTGGTAAGAACATGGAAGTATAGACTATTCTTCCTAGGAGTTTGACTTAGGAAAAAAAAAAGAGATAGAGATAACTGGGAGAAATAGGGTTGAAGGAAGGGATACAGGGGACCTGAGTATATTTGTAGGATAAAAGGACGTATCTAGTCATAAGGAGCATATTCAAAAAAAAGAGAGAGGAAAAAAAAGGAAAGTGAAAGGAGTTAACTTTGATGAAGATATGGCTTTTCAAAAGAAGGAAATTAAGATAGATTTAATCATGGAGAGGTTTGGAGAGTGGAAGGATGAGAAAAGAGAAAGTCTGTGAAGGACAGTTACTTTCAATAGGTATATTGGAAAGTATAGTGTAAAGAGTTCTGGGACTTGGAAAGAGAAAAGCTAGGTTAGAATCCTCACTCTGGCACATCACAGCTGAAGGACCATGAAGAAGGCATTTCTATATGCTTCTGTTTCCTCATATCACTCTCACTACTTCTTCTCTGGACTACTCTTCTGAGGAAGACACTTTAGAAGAACTTTAATTGAGGGAAATTGAGGGCACTGGAAGCTTGAGAATGGAGGGAAAATTTCCATAGGGAATGTAGAAAACACACATGAAAGAAACCAAGAGGGTCAGGGAAAGACTGGTTTTTTTGCCATGTGGAGTGAATAAATACATGGAGGAATACTTAATGAAGTCCAGACATGAATGTTTTCCATAAATCAAAACAACCAACCCAAACAAAGACCAGGTGAATTCAAGTTCATTTCCCAGAAGGGTGTTTTGCAACGCTATCCCTGGTTAGCTTGGGATAAAGGCCATTACCACATTGGCTGCTGGGGCCCTAAGGCAATCCTGATCTAAGTGACTGCCCACCCCATGCCAGTCCTGGGAGACCACACAGACTACTGGGAGCTTGGCCAATTAGGCTCATAGATTTAGAGCTGGAAGGAACTTGAGAAGTCATATAGCCCAACCCTTTTCTTCCTCCTTCACTTACCAGGATTTCTCTGTAGGATCTCTCCCCTTAATCATAACATATCCACCAGTTAATTTTAATTCTGCTAGAACCATCATAAAACAGCTAAGTGGGCACCAAGTGGACTTAAGGTCTATCTATTATTACCCTTGGGCTAAAAAAAGGAAGTTCTTAACAGCAATACCATAGAAGATTCCTCAATAGATCTAATCATAGTGAGGACCTTTTCCAACAATCCTCTGAGATGATACCATGAAAGACATAAGATAGGAAGAGAAGAATATTTACCAGAGACATTCAAATATCATGGGCGCTATCTTATACACACCAGATATCAACAATCTTCTGTATGATGACCCCCGCATTTACAATTTAATTTCAAAAAATTATTTAAATCCTCCCATAACATACTATTAATGCTCATGGACTGAGAAACCATATCATGGTTAAAGTGACTGAATTCAGGACTTTAAGATTTGTATTTCATTCATCCCCAATAATATCTACATACTTATAAAAACATTAGAACTTTGTATGTGGAGAAGACAAGATTTATTCAGTTTACAGTAGATATATCTGCTTAGTTGTTAAGTTAAGTCATGTTAAATATTGTAAGTCATGCTAAGTAAGAATCCGAGTGACACTGTTTGGTGTGTATGTGGATTCTCTGACTCCAGTAATAACTCCTCAGGCCTTAGGGTGATAAACCCTGATCTAAATGAAGAATTCCCTCTATATGTTTGTGGATGACATTGTGCTGATTACATCTAGCCCACAACCTCTTCAAAAAGATCTAGGGCCGCTCAGAAGAAATCAACCGGACTACCCACATGGGGAAAACTAAGGGGCTGAAGGATGCTTATTGCCCAGGCTCTCTCTGATGGGGTGGTCCACTGAGTGAATATATCAGTCCATATATCTTGAACAAGCACTGCAGATAGATAATGAATGGGGCACCACACTTAAACTGGAAGAAGAAAATGGCTTGGATTATCTTTAGGCAATTGTGCTATGATTCTTCTGGGAAGCTACCTGCTACAGAAGTCCATGTTGTGGACACTAGTATTGTTAACTAGAGAATCCCAGCATATCAGGAGGATCAAAATGACAGATGGCCCCAATTCAGTTAAAGGCAACAGACATTGGTTGTTGTTCAGTCATTTAGCTGACCCTTGGTTACCCCATTGGGGGTTTTCTTGACAAAGATACTAGCGTGGTTTGCCATTTCTTTTTCTGGCTCATTTTACAGGTGGAGTTAAGTGACTTGGAAAAGTTCCCTCTGCCTTTTCCAACTGATTGTGTGACCTCAGGCAGCTTCCCTTCTACTCTCTGGGCCTCACACTTCTGCTAAGTAACAAATAACAAGATTGGATTAGAGGACCTTTCAGGAACCTTCCAGAGCTGTTGTTCTTAGCCTAGTTGTCCCCTGCTCCCCTCCTGGAAAGGCTGAAGGAGGGGGATTGGAAGACCACAGGAATCTTCTTTTGTGAGTCCAAATGGTACAATTTATTACCTTTACTTAATGAAGCCAGAGTCTCTTTGGGGAAGAAAGAATGATGGCTACTGAGCTTCAGGGAGAGTCTGTGATTCATGGAGTCATGTTCTCAGGCACACTCCAACGATATATTTTCCCTTTTAAGCTGAATTTGGAAGAGAAGAAAATGTCACTGGGTGAGAAATACGATAGAGAAAGAGGCATCCTGCTGTAGTGGAAAAGCATTGAATTTGGAGCCTGGAGATGTGAATTTCAGGTCAGACTTTGCTACTTTAGCCATGATCTTTTTTCTTCCTCTTCCTCCTCCTTCTCCTCCTCCTGTTCCTCTTCCTCTTCCCTCTCCTAGTTCTCTTTCCAGCTCCCTTTTATGCAGTAGCTTCCCCTATTAGAATGTAAATTCTTTTGGATAGAAACTTTTACGTTTGTTTGTATTTATATTATCCTCACTTAAAACAGTGTCTGGCACATAGTAAGCACTTAATAAATTCAGCTTTCTAATTGGAGTGGACTTGTTATAAGATTGCCTCTTGCTATGTATTCCATTTCCTCTTCTCTGCCAGATAGCAGCAGGGCCAAGTCCTTGCCTATCTCCTTCATGGGCCATCTTTCCCTTAGCCACCACTCTCTCCTTCCTATGCTCCCTTTCTCTCTGGAGATTTAATCAGTCAAAGCAAGAGCTTGCTTTTTAACTTAAGGGTAATAGATGATCTTCCAGTCCATTTGGTTCCCTCCCTAGTTGTTTTATGCAGTTTATATCAGCAATAAACTACTAGTATAACCTTAATAGCTTAGAGCCCCCAGTTATAAAAATTCCTAACATTCAGTCACAAGTTTGGTTCTTAGGCTCTAATTAAAATTTGTGTATAATTCCAGATATCTCCTGACTTCTCCATATTTGAGAGAAGATTGGGATACAATAAACATTTATATTAAAAAATGTACAAGCAAGAGTAAAGAGTTTACTTTGTGTCTATTACTGGAAAAGCATGGGGAAGGGAAATTGAGAGAGTAAATATTTTTGGAACTTTTTTTAGTCTTTCAAGAGATAAGTGCAGATAAAGTAACTTTAGCTGCAAGGTGCCTATAAAGACTTGATGACCCACTTTGATCTCTCCTTTTTCTGTTGAAGCTCTTTGCTCTTTTCCGTTTCTTCTTAAAGTTCCTCCCATTTATTGTTGCCCTGTACCATGTCCCCTTCCCTTTCTCTCAGTTTGCCCTCTTCAATTAATTAATCAATAAACATTTATTAAATGTCATTCACTATGATAAATTCTGGGGATACAAATGTGAAAAAGAAAGATGAGTTCTTGTCCTCCTTGTTCATTTAGTATTTTCTGTCCATTTGGAGTTTTCTTGGCAAAGATACTGGAATGGTTTACCATTTCTTTTTCCAGCTCACTTTACAGAAGAGGAAACTGAGGCAAACAGGCTTAAGTAACTTGCCCAGGGTCACACAACTAGTGTTTGAGGCCAGATTTTAACTCAGGAAGATGAATTTTTTTTCTGACAGGTTCAGCACTGTATCCAATGTGGATTTCGAAATGAACTTATTCTCCTCCCTTATTAGGATGGAGCCCATCTGGCTATTATCAGCCATAGCCAAGATTGAGAGTGTCTTGTTTATATGTACAGAGTGATGTAAGGACAAAACTCTTTAACAGACTCCATTGTCTATCCCTTCAACCTCTGAGACTGACTAGTTAGCATTATTAAGCAACCTTTTAGACCAGACTATCTTTTTTATTATTATAGCTTTTTATTTACCAGATATATGCACGGGTAATTTTACAGCATTGACAATTGCCAAACCTTTTGTTCCAATTTCCCCCCCACCCCCTCCCCCAGATGGCAGTTTGACCAAAACATGCTAAATATGTTAAAGTATAAATTAAATACAATATATGTATACATGTCCATACAGTTATTTTGCTGTACTAAAAGAATTGGCTTTTGAAATAGTGTACAATTAGCCTGTTAGGGAAATAAAAAAATGCAGGTGGACAAAAATAGAGGGAATGGAAATTCTATGTAGTGGTTCATAGTCATCTCCCAGAGTTCTTTCACTGGGTGTAGCTGGTTCAGTTCGTTACTGCTCTATTGGAACTGATTTGGTTCATTTCATTGTTGAAAAGGGCCTCGTCCATCAGAATTGACTCTCATATAGTATTGTTGTTGAAGCATATAATGATCTCCTGGTCCTGCTCATTTCACTCAGCATCAGTTCATGTAAATCTCTCCAGGCCTTTCTGAAATCATCCTGTTGAAGACCAGACTATCTTAAAGATAGTCTTAACATCTCAGAATATTCTAGTCATCCCCTAGATTATACCTTTCCAATGTCACCCCTTTCTAAAGAATGTCACAAAAGCATTTTTGGATTTTGTCCATATTTTTTCCTCATGAATAAAGGTAACTTTTGGCAAAGAGAATGCCATTGTGATTTTGTCACATGTGCCTTGCAGCTTGCCTTCAAAACCAGGAATTGCTCTCCCAACCCTCACTGTGCCACCTAGTTACCAGAATGCTTTCCTATTTTCCCAGTATAACTACTTTGTCAAGTAGTGAATCCTTGCCTGAGTAGCTAAGGTTTTGGGGGATATTGAACACTAAATTACTGTCAATTGCTTCAATATATTGTGTACCTAAACTGTTCCACTCATTGAACTGTTTTTGAAAAACAGCATCGAGTCACTTTTATGACTTCTTCATAGCATAATATTCCCTTTCTTCTAACTTTATTTTTTTGTTGTTATTTCTGATGGGGTTAGTCATTAAAATGTTGGGGAGAAAGGATGTTGAACCCCAAAAGTATATTAAGGTTATGGGCCAATGTTATGGGCTGTCTCAAAACAATTTGTAGGCTTAGGGGCACATAGGTAGCTCTGTGGATAGAGCACCAGCCCTGAAGTTAGGAGGACCTGAGTTCAAATCTAGCCTTGGACACATTTCCTAGCTATGTGACCCTGGGCAAGTCACTTAACGGAAATTGCCTCAAGAAAGAAGGAAGGAAGGAAGGAAAGAAAAAAAGAATTTCTAGGCTTAGACCATCTTCAAATCAAGAGGCAAAGATTTTATTATGAAGCTAACAGTTGGCTAAATCCATGTGGGAATTTTTTTTAAAGCAATTAACAGGGGGAAAGACAAGAGCTAAGTTCCTTAGAAGAACTCAACCAGGGAGAAGAAATCAGGAGGAAGATACCATTAAGGCATGGCAAGTTTTTATAGAATTAGAGACATCATGAGGTGGGTTGAATTCCTAAAGAAGTGGTTTTAGCAGGGAATTATACCATTGACTGACAGGCTAACCCCAAAAGGATTTAGAGTTAACCATCAGGATGCTTAGGCAGACTAATCCTAAAAAGGAGCTAACCAGTTAATGCAGTACAAGAGGGGAGAGCATAAGTGAAAGACAAATTTCTTAGTGGAACTTATAATTAACCAGTAGAAAGGGAACTGGTAGGCTAAATTCTGAAAGGGACTTAATATCCCAAAAGAATTGTAAGGAAGAGAAGTGGGCTTGAGAAACATAGTGAAGTTAGTGCCTTGTCAGAGTGCCTTGATAGACTGATCCAAAGAAGGGTAATAGTGAAGCCATGGCCCAAAAGCTGTTTTATAGGGAGAATTTAACCTCAGGGATTTGATATAACTTAGATTTTAGACTGGATTGCTTGTAGAGGGTGGGATCATGGAAATAAATGGTTTTGATTATCACAGCCTTCTTCCTGCCTGCCCCTGGGAAAAATTTTTATCAATCCTTCAGTTTCTCTCTGCCCACCACATCCACTATTCAGGACCTCATCAATTGACTTATTGTGGTGACTGGGAAAACATTTTTCCAATTATTTAAGACTGTCTTTGTTTTCATAAATAGTATTTTGTAACTGTATTTACACAGTTCCAATGCGAATTTTGTAGTTTGACTCCCAAGTATTTTATACCTCCTATCATTTTAAAAATAGAATTTGTCTTCTTGCTGAAGTTTATTGATAATATAGACAGAAATACTGATATTTATGGTGATTTATTTGTTCCATTGCTCCATCTACCATACACTGATTCTGGTCATCCGTGGTAGCCTAGAGCTACCAGGGTGGAGATTTGCCAAGCCACAAGGAAGTAAAGGAGTTTTCAGTAACCAACTTTTAAAATTATTTGTTATTATCATTATCTTATAGCGAAAAGCAAATTTCCTATATTGGGAGGGGTCAGATTATGAAGATGTTTCCCAGTTTCCTGGAGGAGTTTTAGAAAACATCTTCAGACCTGTGTTTCCAGCTCAGCTCAACTCAACTCTTTTGTAAGAAAGACTAGAAGTGGAGGAAAATCTAGTCACTTTTGAGAGATGAGAAACATGAGCATTGAGCAGAAGACAAGAGGAATTAAAGACCTGCGTCAGGATATGGTCACACCTTTATATACTGTAGGAAGTCAGAGAGAGTGCTCACCTTGGACTAGAATAGCCAGGGAAAGTTTCCCGTAAGGGAAAGCATGAGACTTAAAAGGTGGATATTGTTTGCTTGGTCGAAAGACTGTAGAATGGAGACAACAATCTTTCAGTGAATTATAGAATTTACAGAGTGGTTCCTTGAGAAATATTAATGGGGTGCCTGTCTTCTGCCCATACTCCTCTTCAGAGACTCCTCCTCATCCCCCTCCCTAAGAACTAGTTCCTCATAAATCCAGGAACTCGATCATTGGCACTGGCATCTCCAGCAAATAACACCTAATTAATCCCTAACAACAAACACCCAATTCATCTCTCACACACAGGTTTCTATATGAAAGCAACACTGCATATTGAAGAAATAGAAAGGGTTAAAATACACACAGGGATAATTGTTGGGCTCTTGGATTGGTTTAAGTCTAGAAATTAGGATTCAAACTCTATCTTCCCTAATCCTCCAGTAAGAATGGTCCCTCTAAAAGGGACCCACATGTGCAAAAATGTTTGTGGCAGCCCTTTTTGTAGTGGCAAGAAACTGGAAACTGAGTGGAGGTCCATCAATTGGACCGAATCAGTTATGTTATATGAATGTTATGGAATATGATTTTTCTGTAAGTAACGATCAGCAAGGTGATTTCAGAGAGGTTTGGAGAGACTGTCATGAAGTGATGCTAAGTGAAATGAGCAGAATCAGGAGATCATTGTACATGGCAACAGCAATATTATACGATGATCAATTCTGATGGCTCTTTCCAATAGTGAGATGATTCAAACCAGTTCCAATGATCTTGTGATGAAGAAAGCCATCTACACCCAGAGAGAGGACTGTGGGAACTGAATATTTTCACTCTTTTTGTTGTTATTTGCTTGCATTTTGTTTTCTTTCTCATCTTTTTTCCTTTTTGATCAGTTTTTTCTTATGCAGCATGATATTTGTGGAAATATGTACAGAAGAATTGTACATGTTTAACATCTATAGGATTGCTTGCCATCTAGGAGAGGGATAGAGAGAAAGGAGGGAAAAAGTTTAGAACACAAAATTTTATAAGGGTGAATGTTGAAAATTATCCATGTATATATTTTGAAAACAAAAAGCTTTAATAAAAAACAAAAATAAATAAATTCAGAAGATTATAAAAGAAAAAAATGGTTCCCCTTAGATCATGTAAACACAATTTTAATTTCTCTGGATATAATCATCTGAGATATACTGTAATTCTAAAGACATTGAAACAAATGAGGAGATTTCTGTTTTAGAATATAGATGAGATTAAAATGGCACCAGAAGTCCTTTCTGTAGAGGGCACAACTGGTTCTCTGCTACTGAGTAATTATCTGCCTTTGAAATCAGCCTGAATCTATGATTTCTGTAAGATCAATGTTGGCTCCCCAGGGCAGGAGCAGAGGCATACTGGAAAGCCATCTCTCAAAAGGATAGAGAAAAAGGATTTTGAACAGATGTCAAAGAGCCTGGGGTGATGTCTTGGGAGGTGTCCAAGACAGTGCCCATTCTCTGCTCTATGCCCATCCTCTGCTCTATACCATACTCATACTAGGTTAGACTACAGCATTTTCCAGGTAGTTTAGTATAGAATGTGATTGGTGCCTGTCAATTCAGGAGCCTTGCCTGGCACTCAGGGTACTTAGCTTTTCTCCTCTGAGCTGAGCTTCCTCCAGTCCTGAGCTATTTTTAAGGGTTCCAGCAACTCTAGAATCTATTCTCTAAAGTTATATCTCCTTTTTTCTTTTCCTACGCAGATGGTAATATTGGGATGTCTCCATAGAATACTGGAAAAGGTTGAAGAGTTTCTTTCTTCCCTCTCTAGTCTACTAAATGTAGTCTGCCCAGGAGAGAGTCCATAAAGAGTATTGTCACCTTCTGGTCTATTGGTCTGTCACTAGAGGCTACTGCTGCCCTTTCCCCATGTGTGGGCCTTTATGAAAACATACATTTAGCTCTTAATGATTGGCTTCATGCTCTTTCTGATTTGATGGGGATGGGGAATGCCAGAATGCCCCCATCCTTTTTCTGGACTACGATCAATTGCGTTAAGGCCACAAGGATAAGAATCATAGTCTCTCAAAGAAGGTGACCATTTGAGGTCAAACAATATCTGGAGGGCTGTGCCCAGTTCTGCGTCCCAGAGTTTATCAAGGATTGATGAACCCACCAAGAGGAGAGTGACTAGGACGAGAAGAGAAACCATGTCGTATGAAGATTAGCTGAAGAAATTCAGGGATATTTAGCTTGAAGGAGAGAAGATTTAAGGGGAGGGACTTGGTCATTGACTTCAAGTAATTTATTTTTTTAGGACCATCATAAGGAATAGAAATTAGGTTTTATATCTCTTGGCTCCAAAAGGCAGAATGAGCATCGATGGGTGATGAGAGAGGTAGAATTTTGTCAGAGAGGTAGAATTGGTTGTGATATGAGGAAATCTTCCTAATGTTTAGAGCCGAGCCCTCAGGTGAATGGATGGCCAAAGGAGACTATAAGCTTCTTTTCTCTTTGGCTGTCTTCAAGTAAAGATGATCCCTCCTCAGGGATGGGGGAGAAAGGTTGAACTAAATATCCTGTGAAGTGCCTTTCAGCTCAAGGATTCTGGGATTCTCCTAATACCAACTCAATCTTTCTATAGCACCTCAGAGTTTACTTAGTGGTTTCCTAAAATCAGTCCAACACAGCTGCTTTTTTGGGACTTAGAGGTTTTTACAGAAGCCAGACAGGCCAGCAATTCTAAAAGCAAAAGGCCTTTATTTGTCATTTTTAACTCAACAAGAGAAGGCTTTGTGGCTTTATTTGAGACTCCCAGGTGTGAGGGAAGAGGGGAGAAAGTCACAGAAAAAAATAACCATACAAATGGATCTTCTGGGAGGACAGGCTCTATCCTTGATTTGACCAGCAGAGGGGTGTCTAAGCTTCAGGTGGAATAATCTTCCTGGCCACTGAAGAAAGGGGAAGGGCGGGGTGTGAGGGATGATGAGCCAGAAGGAGGCAGCCACTTTGACCCTGAGTTCAGGATAAGCTAATTTTTTTTATTTTAGGGTAGTGCTGGACCCCTGGATCACACCATGTGACAAGCCTATAGTCTAGGACTCAGGGTTCTATAGAAAAGGTCAAGTTTCTAGATGGTTCAACAGATGGGTTACCTGTCTCAGATGTCACAGGTGGGGAAGTGCCCTTTAAGACAGTGGAATTTTCCAGCATGCAACAGAACAGATTTAGGGGAAGGGGCTCAAGAAAAGAAATAAGACAGGCAGAGATGGTCCTTTCCAAGAAAAGCTAAGCTATATAAACTAAAGGGATTTTTGTTTTTAACTATCTGGCTCTAAATTCTTCTCACCTGACGTTCTTAATTGTGCATCAGTGAATGACAGATAACTCTAATGTATTTGTTGATAAAATGGGGATGATGAGGACAGACAGAGATGGTCATTTTCAAGAAAAGCTAGGCTATGTAAACCAAAGGATTTTTTTGGTTTATTTTTAACTATTTGGCTCTAAATTCTTCCCCTGATAAATTTGGTTTATTTATCTATAAAATAGAAATGATGACATCTATAGTACCTGGTGAAAATAATAGCCTTTTAAGGTTATTGAAGTATATATCATCTCATTAAAATGTACATTATCCTCCCAACAATACTATAAGGTAGGTGTTTTTCCTATTTTATAGATGAAGAAACGGAAGCTAAATAGTTGGGCTTTTTCCAAAGTCACGCAGCTAATAGGGTCTAAGGTAAGATTTGAACCCTGTCTATCACTATACTCTGCTGCTTCTATGTAAAATGCTTTTTTAAACCTTAATAGTTATAGAGTGCTATGTAAATGTCAAAAGCTCCCTTCTTGCCCTCCCAGAAAATTGTTTCTACAGTCTGATTTTATAATCCTGGACACTCCCCTCCTTGGGCCTTCTCTGGTAAGATTGCCACCATGACTACTCCATATAGTAGATAGAATATAACAAGTCATGGTTTGAATTACTTTACTTTGTGGCTATCCCATGAAACATCTAGCAAATGTAACTAACATGTAACAACCCCACTGCAAAGAGCAGAGGAGAGAAAAGTTAGGGGAAAGCTCTCTGATCTGGGAGCCAGGAGACTTGGATTCTAATCTCCCCTCACGGCTGGCTATGTATGCATGAAGCAAAAGGAGAAGAGAACATACATTTATTTATTAAGCTCCTTCTATGTGCCAGAAACTGCACTAAGTATTTTACTAACATGATATAATTTGATTCAACAATTGTAGGAAATTAGTGGTGTTGTTACTTCCATGAATGAGGAAACTGAGGCAGACAGATGTTAAGTGACTTGCCCAGCATCACTCATCTAGTAAGTGTCTGAGGCAGATTTTAACTGAAATCTTCCTGACTCTAATCCCAGGACTCTCTCCACCTCTTCCCTTTTTGAGTCTCACTTGCCTTCCCCATAAAATCAGGGGCTGGTTTGGATGATCTCAAATATCCTTTTACAGCTCTACAACTCTGGTCTCCAGCCAGCTGTTCCTCTGTGCTCATAGGTCACCAACAATTCATCCTGCGTGTGCTGAAGATTAGTCCAGAAATGTACAAATCTCTGGAGTTTCCATCTTTGCTGGGTTTATGGAAAAAGTGAGCGATTTGTAGGAGAAGCGCCCGGGGATGGGAAGAATCAAAATGAGAGCTATTCACTCAGCAATGACTATTTCTTAACATCTGGACGCCAAGGGAAGAATCATTGAGCCCAAATCATTTCCCTTTTGATTGGGTGTGAGAGAAGTGCTATGACTGTGGTGGATGGAATCATCAAATTTAGAGTTGGAAAAGACCTGAGAGACCATCTGGTCCAAACCCCTTATTTTACAGAGAATTTAGGGATGTGCCCAAGATTACCCCAAACTGGTGTCCAAACCTGACTCCTTTAGTTGCTCTTTCCACTATCCCCGGGGGCCTTTAAAGAGTTTGGTTACACATCAGTGGTCTAGCCTTGGACCCCCTCAGCTCTTCTTTCCATCTGCCCTACTTATACCCCATACTTTACTCCATACTGCCATACTATGTTGTGATGCAACACAGCCCCTAGCCAAGGATCCAAGCAAAGCTTGCATCTGCCCCACAATATTTAAGAAAACAACCATTTTGATAGGATATCTGATGTAACTGGAAGAAAAGCAGATATAACATAGATTACATGACTCCTCTTTCCTTGGTGACTGAACACAATTCTTTAACATCTTTAAATCTTGATTTCTTTCTGTATAGAATGTAAAGATTAGATAAGATGATCCCTGAGCTTCCTTTCAGATCCACTGTCTTATAAATCTTTGAATATAAAATATATGCTCAAGTTCTCTGGAAGGTTCAAAACCCTTTAAAAATTAAAGGTTCAAAGCCTTTTGCAGATATGAGAGGGATGTGATATGACTCACCATCGCAGCCCTCCCCTTCCTCCTTCAGATCAGTCTCTTGCCCCCAACCAGAATCTTCCCAGTAGGGAGTGGGGATTTCACTAAGGAGGCATGGATTGAAATTGGAAATGCAGCTGTAATCCTAGACCATCAGAGGAGAAAAGAGACCTTGCAGATCACCTTGCCCAATACTGCCAGTCATGGAAGAAGAGATTAAGTTTCTGAGAAAGGAAAGATTGGGATTGCCCAAGGTTGGATTGCTCAGAAGTTCTGATTTCCCCCCCCCTTTTTCTCTGGGTCTCTTTCCCCTCATTAGCATTTACAACTGCTGCTGGACCGACGTCACCTTTGCCAAAGCCAGGAGTTGGGGATTTTCCATACCCACTGACAACTGTGTATGTGTTTGCACAGGATGGAACCACACGGGTATTTGTAGACTTTAAAATAAGTTATGGCCTGGACCACAAACATGTCCAGCCAGATGACACATAGCCCAGACACCTCCTTGTGAGTGGAAGACTTCTCATGGGAAGCGCAGTCCTCCAGACTCCATGTTTGCTACATTGCCAGGACCCCAGGAGGGATAAGTTATGCTTCTGGAAACCAAGACAAGGCAGAGAGGGAGCAGAGACAGCCACTGTGTGAGGTAGAGGGTGAGTAGGGAGAAGGAAAAGAATAGCAAGAATCTGTTAAATCTCTACTTTGCTTTCTAGTTATCAGCTTCCACTATATCAATTGTCCTCACCAATCTTATTAGCAACAGTAACATATATAATTGCTCTGCCCTGAGACTATGTCTCACGGGTGACAGAAGCAGTGGGATAGAAAGGTAAGCTCACTGGACTGGAAATCAGGGAGTCTGTATTCAAATCCTGGTCTTGATACTTCAAGTTATATGATCGTGGGCAAGTCATTTTATTTGTCCGAGTCTCGGTTTCTTTATCTGTAAAAGGGGGGTAATAGCTCTTGCTTTATAGGGTTGTTAAGAAAATCACTTTGCACTAATATATAGCCACAGAAATATCAGCTACTATCACCCTGTATAAAAAATTCCATCAATATAGCTCATATCCTTAGTGCCTCTGTAGATTATATTTATGAGTTATGGTATATAACAGGAGGAGCTCTGGACTTATAATCAGGAAGAACTGGATTCAGGATCTGTCCCTGACACTAGCTTGGTGATCATGGGCAAATCATTTTAATAGTTTACAACCTGAGTTTCCTTATCTGTAAAACAGGAGTAAGATTAGCAATCAGGGTTATTGAGAAGCTCAAATAAGTTGTTTGTATCTATTAGTTTACCTGTTTTCTTCCCTATTAGGTTGTAAGCATCTTGAGGATAGAGACTGTCTTTTGCTTATTTTTGTATCCCTGGCACAGTGCCTAGCGTGAGTAGACATTTAGTAAATGCTTACTGACTGACTCTTCTTATGGCAATATTTTGAGGCAGATCAACTAGATGAATTATCTACATTTTATACATGAGCAAACTGAAACATTGTGAGGGATGCAGATGTTGGTTTGAGAGTACATACACACACACAGAGAAGGGAGAAGAGCTGAGGGGGGAAGATTGTAGGGGAGGGGAAGAGAGTGAGTGAGACAGAGAGAGGAGACCAGAGAGACAACAGAGAAGGGAGAGAGGGAGACAGAGACGGAGAGAGACAGAGATAGAGACAGGCAGACAGAGATAGAGGAGGGAGATAGAGTGAGAGAGGAAGGAACACACAGAGACAGACTGAGAAGAGAGAGTTAGAGAGACAGAGACAGAGACCTGAGTTCAAATCCAGAATTCAGGAACTTATTAGCTATGTGAACCTGGGCAAATCTCTTAATCTCTGATTGCCTTAACTGGAGAAGGAAATGGCAAATCACTCCAGTGCCTTTGCCAAGAGAACCCCATAGGTAGCATTGGTGTACTATGGTCCATAGCTTCACAAAGATTTGGACACTACTGAGCAACAATCACCACCACCACCACAACAAGAGAATATATTACATAGATCCGTGCATGCTGAAACAACATTCAGAGCATCCATCAAATTGACAGAGGAAGAATCCCAGCCTGCATCATGCCAGGAGGTCTCCAGATTTCTCTTTGATCCCTATAGACACTGACTCAGCATTATTCCCATCCTTCTAAGATGTGTTATGAAGTTCAATGAGGGAAAATAAGTTGTCCAAGATTACACAACTGTCAAGAATCAGAGCTGGGATTCACACCAAGATTTTCTGAAGGGAATTCCAGTGTTCTTTTCATTACCCCATTTGAAAGATTTAGATTAAAGCAGAGAGGAAAAGGGATGGCCATCTAGGTAAGGGATACTGAGAGTGAAATTACCGAGAAGGATTGAACTTGATGGGGTCTTCGGGTAATGAGGAGACATTCCTGGTTCAGGAGGAAAGAAGAGTGTTATGGAAAAGAATGGCAGAGCAGGTGGGACTAGTAGCATAGACGGAGTTTGTGAAGGATTTTAAATACTGGGCTGAGTTGTTTGAGCTTCATTGTGTAGCGAACGGGAAACCACAGATGACCTTGATGTCAGTAGGAAGTAACAGTGGGCACGGGAAGCTGGGGGTTATCTGTACTCTTTCCCCAGCTACTCCTTATAGCCAAACTCACAGATCTGGACAAAAAGGGTTCCTGATGGCAGAATCTGGTTTTTGCCTGTGTGTATCTCATTGGGTTGCCTCAGTAATGCTGTGGCCTGACCACTAAGTGGAGAAGGAGCCAAAAGTCTATGGAAGCCCTTGAGTTTCTAGGTTTCTTGACCTTTTTTTCACAGCTGGAGAAGAGAATGCCTTAGGTAGTACCTTATTTGGCTTGGGACCCTGCCATATCTTGGTAACTATAGGAGCATTATGCTATTTCACAGCCCACATTTGCCATTCCAGGGGTTCCTTTTTTCCTCATGAATTTGGGCAAACTAACTTAATCTTTCTAGGTTTCATGTTCTTTACCATAAAATAAATGGATTTTTCACATAGCATATTATTTTTACTTATCCTTCACTAAACAAGTATCAAATATTGCTGTGTTCAAAGCACTGGGTGAGGCCTTGGGGACACAGGCAAAAATGAAGAATTCTGCCTTGAAGAAATTTATATTCTATTGAGGAAAGTATGTTTTGCATCCTTCTGGTGCACTTATCATGTACTACCATATATTATACATATTGATGTTTTATTCTACCTAACCTGCTAGCCCCCTACAAAGGAATGGAGAATTCCAGGTGGACAAAGAATAGATCTATCAACAGTTATTAAGTGTCTACTATATGCCAGGCACTGTTGGAACTACTATAACCACCTGCTTAAAGCCCTCCAAGGAATCCAAGCATCTAAAATTGTTGCTATTTAGTTGCTTCAGTCATGTCTGATTCTTCATAATCCCATTTAGGTTTTTCTTGACAAAGATGCTGCAGTGATTTCCTTCTCCAGCTTATTTTACATGTGAGGAAACTGAGGCAAACAGAGTTAAGTGACCTGGCCATCACTACACAGCTAATAAGTGTCTATGGCCAGATTTGAATTCTGGAAGACGAGTTTTCCTGAATCCAGGTCTGGTGTTCTATTCACCAAAGCACCTATTCACTGCAATAGGACCTAGAAGAGAGCTTACAATTAATTTTAACCACCCCTCACATTTTACAGATGGGGAGGTTAAGTACACAGTATCAAAGTCACACAGATAATGAGGAGCAGTTCTAAGAACCCAGGAATTCTAATTTCAAATCTAATATTCTTTCTCTTATATTATGTTGCCTTCCAGGAAGGACTCAGATTCAAAGCCTGACTGAAAAGTTTGACTGGCACCTTATTAGTTGAATCTTATTCCTTCATTTTGAGTGAGAAAAGTGAGACTTAGAAGAATAAAATGACTTCCTATGCTCATATACATAGTAAATGGCAAATCTAAATTAGAACCTGGTATTTTCACATTGCCTTGTAAGCTTAATAAATGCTCTGACTGAAGTCCTTGTACTCCAAATCTAGCCCTCTTGCCCCTGAGCCTTGTTCCTCCCAGAGTCACCAATAGTTAGACCACATTTATTTGACTTTGGATGTCTGGCAGATTTTTATTCCCAATTGTTCATCCATCTTTGTAGATATAATCATTGAAATCATGCTCTGTGATGGAAGGTCAGATGGGAAGAAGTGAGAGGGGTTCTCCTTTAATTATTGTCTGTGTCCTGAGGCCAGGCTTTCTTCCCTTACAGATATTAATAAAATGGCCCTTTTTCCTAAAAATGTCTGGGGAAACTAGGGAACAGCAGGCCTAGGCAGGGAGCTCACCATAGAGGCAATATGAATATCCGGCCAGAAATGGGGTTGAATGTTCCAAAGCTCTGGGGGCTGAGACCTTGAAGACCTTCCACATCTGGAAACTCAACAGCCCAGAAACATTGCCTGACATTTATTAAAGTTAAGCTCTGATGCCCCAGGGTCTCCAGCCTCAATGTCCAACTTCCTCTGGCTTTTTATGACTTTCCAAAGCCTGTCATGAATCAACTGCCAGTTACCCAGAGCAGGACAGAGAGAGCCGGATTCATCTTTCTAGACCCCTCTCTACAGAAATCTATGAAATGCTTTCCATTCAGGCTGTGGAGTTCCCTTAGGTGTCTACCTGAGTTATATCCCCCATGTTCTCACAGATGAACTTGTCTTCTTTCTCCTATAATCTTTTGGTCATTCCTGCCTCAGTATCTTCTATTGTGTATATGACAATATGACAATTATATTTATACACACAACAATGTTGTATGCATAAATCTAACCTGTGCTTCACTTTTGTTCCCCCCCAACATATAAACAACATAGTAGTAGAAAGGGTTTCCTTATATTTAGAGTGAGTAATCAGGTTAGAATCTCAGTTTGGCCACTTGTTTTCTGTGTGACCAAAGTCCTCTTTGGACTTTGACTTCCTCAACTGTAAAATGAAATTTTCTTTTTAGCTTAATATTTTACTTTTTTAAATTAATATTTAATAACAAACAATAATATCTATTAATATTATTTTATTATATTTTATAAATCAATATAAATAATTATTTAATAGTTACATATAAAACAATTTTTTACATTTCTTTTTAAAATTTTGAATTTCAGATTCTTTTCCTTCTTCCTGCTCCTCCTTCATTGAGAATTATAAGTGAATTTATGCAAAACATTTCCATAAGTCATGTTGTAAAAAACAAAACAAGATCTCCCCCCCCCAAAAAAAAAACAAATCTCAAGAAAAATAAAAATTTTTAAAGTATGCTTCATTTTATATTTAGACACAATCAGTTCCTTCACTGGATATGGATTGCATTTTTCATCATAAGTTCTTCAGCGTATTTGTGTATCATTTTGTATTATTAAGAATAGAAAAGTCATTCACAGCTGAAAATTCCATAACATTGATATTACTTCATACACAGTACATTTCACTTTGGTTAGTTTGTGGAGGACTTTCCAGGTTTTTCTGAGAGCATCTTGTTCATCATTTCCCAAAGAACAATAATATTCCATCATAATTACATGTCACAATTTATTTAGCCATTCCTCTTTGATGGACATCCCCTCAATTTTCAATTCTTTGTCCTGAAAAAAGAGCTGCTATAAATATTTTTATGCATATAGGTCCTTTTCCTATTTTTAAAATATCTTTTGGAATTCATGTCTAGTAGTGGCATTCTTAGGTTAAAGGATATGCATGATTTTACATCCCTTTGGACTACAATTTATCAATTAGGGAATGGCTCTTATTTTTATAAATTTGACTCAGTTCCTTATACATATAAGAAATGAGGCCTTCATCAGAGAAATTTGCTTCAGAATTCTTTTCACAATTACTGTTGCTAACCATATCTCTCCCCTGTATATTCTATTCTCTTTTTACCCTGACCCTTCTCAAAAATGTTTTGCTTATGATCACTCCCTCTCTTCTATCATCTTCTCTTCTCCTTGGATCCCCTTCCCTCCTACTTTCCTGTAGGGTAAGATAGATTTCTATACTCATATTGTGTATATATGTTATTTCCTCTTTGAGCAAATTCTGATGAGAATAAGATTCACTTATTCCCCCTCCCCTTCCCTTTCCCTCCTTCATTGTAAAAGCTTTTTCTTGCCTCTTTTGTGGCTGATAATTTATGCTATTCCATCTCTCCCTTTCCTTTTTTACCTTGTACATTCCTTTCTCACCCCTTAATTTTATTTTCTTAGATATTATCCATTCATATTCAAATCACACCTGTACCCTCTGTTTATGTAAACTTATTCTAACAGCCATAATAATGAGGAAGTTATTGTGAGTTATAAGTAACATCCTCCCAAGTAGGAATGTAAATGGATAAACCTTATTAAGTCCCTTATGATAACACTTTCTTGATTATCTCCTTATGCTTCTCTTGAGTATTATATTTGAAAATCAGATTTTCTCTTCAGCTTTTTTTCCCAACACAAATGCTTGAAAGTTCTTTATTTTATTGAATCTCTACCTTTTCCCCTGAAGGATTATACTCAGTTTTGTTGGGCAAGTGATTTTTGGTTATAATCCATTGTTCCATTGCTCTCTGGAATAACATATTCCAAGTCCTTTGATTATTTAATGTAGAAGCTGCTGAATCTTGTGTTAGCCTGATTGTGAGTTCACTATATTTGAATTATTTCTTTCTGGATGCTTGCAATATTTCCTCCTTGATCTGGGAGTTCTGTATTTTGACTATAAAGTTCTTGGGAGTTTTCATCTTGGGATCTTTTTTAGGGGGTGATCAGTAGATTCTTTCAATTTCTGTTTTACCCTCTGGTTCTAGAATATCAGGACAATTTGCTTTGATAATTTATTGAAAAATGATGTCTAGCTTCTTTTTTTGATCATGGTTTTCTCATAGATCAATAATTTTTAAATTATCTCTGCTGAATCTATTTTCCAGGTTGGCTGTTTTTCTAATGAGATATTTAACATTGTTTTCTATTTTTTCATGCTTTTGATTTTGTTTTATTGTTTCTTGATTTATTATAAATTTATCATTAGCTTCCATTTGCTCAATTTTAATTTTTAAGGAATTATTTTCCTTAATTATCTCATTTCCCATTTCACCAATTTTGTTTCTTAAGATATTCTTCTCCTCATTGGTGTTTTATATTTCCTTTTTGATCACTTTCATTTTTCTTCTCAATAATCCTCTATCTCTGTTACTTGGTTTTCAAAAGAATTTTGATTCTTATTTTTCTTGGAAGCTTTGAATGTAGGAGTTTTGACTTTGTTATTTTCTTCTGAGTATGTGTTTTGATCTTCCTTGTCACCATAGTAACTTTCTGTGGTCAAATCTTTTTTCTGAGGTATGCTCATTTCTGCAGCTATTACTTGGCTTTCAACTATTTGTTAAAGTAGAGCCCTGTTTCCAGGGAGAAAGGTGTAATGTTGCAAAGTTCAGGGGTTTTGTGCAGCTGTTTTCAGAGATCCTTCTAGGGACTTGTAAATTTTCAGTTCTTCCAAGGACAAGTGTGTTTGAGTGACCATAAGCACTCTTTTTTATTCTGGAACTGTGAAGAGGGTCCCTGTTCCACTGTGTTGTAAATTCTAGAGTGCTAATGCAGCAGAGTCCTTCCTCAGTGCTAGTAAAGAGACCTTTTTCTGACCATCCATTGGAACCCCTTACTGTCTCTGGGTTGAGAAGCCACTGCCACCTCTGCCACAGCTGCTTTTATCACTGCCTACGGTTTCCTAAGGCCTTCTCACCTTACTGAGACAAACATTTCCTACTGATCTCTTTGGAGGTCTCTGGGCTGAGAGGTGCTGCTGTTGATTCAGAGGCCCCACTCCTTCTTTGTTGGCATCGGGCTGTGTGAGGGGCTGTGCTGGTGGCCTGTCTGAAGACTGCCTGCAGGACTCTTACCCTGGTGCAACAGACCTTTCCTGCTGACCTTTTAGTTGTCTTCACTTGGAAAATTGTTCTACTCCATCTTTTTGTGTATTCTGGTGCTCTAAAAATTGTTTAGAGTCATCATTTTTTCCCCCCTGAGGCTGGGGTTAAGTGACTTGCCCAGGGTCACACAGCTAGGAACGTTAAGTGTCTGAGACCAGATTTGAACTCCGGTCCTCCTGAATTCAGGGCTGGTGCTCTATACACTGCACCACCTAGCTTCCTCTAGAGTCATCATTTAAAGATATTCGAAGAGATTTAGGGGAAAGCTCTGGCAAATCCCTGCCTTTACTCCACTATCTTGGCTCTGCCCCACTGTAAAATGAATTTTTTAAAAAATGGATAAGATAATCTCTAAAGTTCCTTCCATGTCTCAATCTTGTTATTCCATGATTCTACTGCAGAGAGTCCTGAAGTTTTGTTGCTAGCAGAAATGTATAATAAAGGCAAGAAGACACAACCAAGGTCTCTAGATTCTGGTAGTTCTTTGGGTCTTACTCCAAATGGATATTCCTGACAGCCAGAGACATCATGGGAGTCAATAAGAACCATGTTATTCTAGCTCCACAGAGCCTTTTTGTAGTTTCACTTGAGGGAATTCCTGGTATGTTTTCAAAGGATTCAGTCTTAAACTTCACAGGAAGTAAATAGCTGGTTTAGGATTTAAATGCAGGTGCTCTGACTGAATTTAGAAATTAATCATGGGCACTGGAATTTTATAGCCCCAAATAAGATAGAAGATGGACATTATAGAGTTCAAGTCCAGTATAAAGAGAAAGTTCAAAAGATATATTTTGTTCATAAAAGACTTGAGGGGTTATCTAGCCAGCTGGCTGGCTGGATTTCCTTTGAACACACACACATACTCATTATGTCTCTGTGTGTGTGTGTGTGTGTGTGTGTGTGTGTGTGTGTGTGTGTGTGTGTATCAAAAGAAGCTCTTTGGAGCTATAGTTATTTTTATATTTTCTCAAATATGTGCAAAGATAGTTTACAGCATTCATTTTTGTAAGATTTTGTGCGCCAAATTTTTTCTTTTTTCCTCTACTCATTTCCTCCTTCCCAAGCCAATATAGGCTATACATGCACAATACTTTCAAGCATTTTTCCATATTTGTCATTTTGTGCAAGAAAGATCAGATCAAAAGGAGAAAAACCATGAGAAAAAAGCAAACAAATAAAAAGGTGAAAATAATATGCTTTGATATACTTTCCGCCTCCAAAATTCTCTTTCTGGATCTGGATGACACCTCCCATACCAAATCTATTGGAATTGTCTTGGATCACTGCATTACTCAGAAGGTCTAAGTCTATCATAGTTGATCATTGCATAATCTTGATGTTATTACTTACAATGTTCTCCTGGTTCTGTTCATGTCACCCAATATCAGTTCATGTAAGTCTTTCAGGATTTTTCTGAAATCAGCCTGCTTATCATTTCTTATAGAACAAGAATATTCCATGACATTAATATACCAAAACTTATCTAGCCATTCTCCAACTGATGGGCATCCACTCAGTTTCCAATTCCTTGCCACTACAAAAAGGACTGTCATAAACATTTTTATACATATGGGTCTTTTTCCCTTTTTTATGATCTCTTTGGGATACAGGCTCAGTAGTGACACTGCTAGATCAAGGGGCATGCATAGTTTGATAATTCTTTGGGCATAGTTCCAGATTGCTCTACAGAATGGTTAGATCAGTTCACAACTCCACCAACAATGCATCAGTGTCCCAGTTCTCCTGCATCCCCTCCAACATTCGTCATTATCTTTTCCTGTCATCTTAGCCAATCTGAGAAGTATATAGTGGCATTTCAGGGTCATCTCAATTTGTATTTCTCTAATCAATAGTGATTTAGAGTATTTTTCATATGACTAGAAATGGCTTTAATTTCTTCATTTGAAAATTGTCTGTTCATATCCTTTGACTATCAGTTGGGAAATGACTGCTAAACTCATTAAAAAAGAGAGAGAGATGGCAGACCCCCATCCCCAAGGGGCTAGCTGAAGACTAGCAGATGATAGCAGAAAGCTAGAGCAGCTAGATTCCTATCTAGGATCAGGTACAGCAACAGCTACAGGAGGAGAGGAGACATATAGGCAGGACTCCAAAAGAAAGCAGCAGCAAGGAGACATTCAGTATTAGTGCATGTATCCAGCAGAAAACTAATGCATGGCAGAAAGAACTTTCCAGAATTTCAACAGAGAAAGCATCATCAGCAGATTTGTAGCACAAGAGTCATGAAGTATCCTGGATATATACCTTCCTAACCTCAAGTTCATAAAACCATAGACTTAGAATTGAAAGGGTCCTCAGACTCAAGGCAATTCCAATAGACTTGTGGTAGAAGTGCCATCCACATCCAGAGAGAGAACTACAGAGACTGAATGTGAATCAAAGCATAGTATTTTCATCTTTTTGTTATTGTTGTATGCTGGGTTTTTTTCTTTCTTGTGTTTTTCTTTTCCTTTTTTTTTGGTCTGAATTTTTTTTTGTGTGTGCAGCATGACAAGTATTGGCCATGTTCAAACTATATTAAATAGCTTTCTGTTGGGAGAGGAGAGAAAGAGAAAAGAAGGAAAAAAATTTGGTAAGGAAGGAAGGAAGAAGAGAAGGAAGGAAGGAAGGAAAGGAGGGAGGGAGGAAGGAAGGAAGGAAGGAAAGGAGGGAGGGAGAAAGGAAGGAAAGGAGGGAGAGAGGAAAGGAGGGAGGGAGGGAAGGAGGGAAGGAGGAAAGAAGGCAGGGAAGGAAGGAGGGAAGGAGGAAAGAAGGGAGGGAAGGAAGGAGGAAAGAAGGGAGGGAAGGAAGGAGGCAGGACTGAAATTGGAAGCTTGATGCTGAATCCAGTATTCTTTCTAGTCCACTACATCAAATAGGATCCTTACATATGTGCCCTGCCATGCTTGCTCCCTGTGTGCTTACTCTCTCACTGGTGGTGTAATAACCTTTGCAGAAGGGGAAATCTTTTTTGTCATTTCTCTTCCTATGACATTTAATTTGAATTAATGTTGTCTTTGATTGACTAGTAAAAAAAATTGTAAGTTTAATAATTCCTGGAGAATATGTAAGCTGAATGATTTTTTTTTTTTGCTTTTAATCATTCATTGTTTAATGTTCCCCTTTCCTGTTTGAGTACTGCCTAACCCCAGACCATAATTTTCCTAAGGTCTGAATCCCATTTGTTCTTTCTTTGTCCCTTCCTAAACTGTACAATTTCTAAGAGCAAGACTTGTTTCTGTTTCCCCATTGATCCCTGGGGAGAATGGGCTCAAACTTAAAGTGTTTGCTATAGGGAATTCACCTCACAAAGTTCATTTTTTGGTATGCAACTGCACTTTATTTTTTAAAGTAATATTTTTTCCTCAATCATATGTAAAGATAATTTAAAACATTCATTTAAAAATTTTTAAATCCTAAATTTTCTTTCTCTCCTTTATCTCTTCTCCCAAGATAGTTTGTATGTGTTCAATTATACCATATTAGTTATGTTGTGAAAGAGAAAAACTTTCCAAAAGAGAAAAAAATCTATGAAAGAAAAATATATGCTTTCAACTACATTCAGATTCTAATAGTTCTTTCTCTGGAGGTGTATAACATTTTTTTTTATCATGAGACTTTTGGAAATGTCTTGGATCATTGTATTGCTAAGAATGACTAAGTTGTCATTATTGCTGTGACTGTATACAGTGTTCTAGGTTTTGCTCACTTCACTTTGCATCAGTTCATGTAAGTTTTCCCAGATTTTTCTGAAATCCTTCTGTTCATCATTTCTTATAGCATTGTAACATCCCATTGTGATCATATACCACAATGTGTTCAACCATATCCGACTTGATGGGTATCCCCGCAATTTCCAGTTCTTTGCCACACAAAAATTCTACTACAAATAGTTTTGTGCCAACAAGTCCTCCTCCCCCTTTTGCTGATCTAACAAAGTTCACTTCTAAATGCAATTCAGTTGATGAACTACATTTTTCCTTTGCTGCCAGAAACCAGCATCTTGATGTCAGTCCACTGAACTAGGTTAATTAAGATAGTTATTAGGGGCTTTGCTCCTCATTGGATTTGGCTGTGGCTGCCTGCAAACTGGCATTCCCTGGAACTGGGGCAGCTTTCTCGTTTTCAAACTCACAGGGTCACACCTAATCTTTCACCCTAATACTCCTTCAGTTAAAGCAGGACAGAATAAACACTAGGAGGAGGGCTTATAATTAGGGCCAGTAGCAAACACAAAACTGTGAGATCATAGTTTAATGTCAGCCTAGTTGGGAAGAAGAGGCAACATCAGTGCTTGCTATTGGAAGCCCCTCCATTAGGAGATCCAGGGCAGTACATCTATTTTATTCCTCTTCTAGAAAAGGAAAAACATTCTCTGTTTTATTCTTTCTCAGTTTACCCCACAAGGCTGAGTGTATGGAGGGCTCAGAAAAGACTTTCAAAGCAACAAATGATTGATTTATAGGCTCTTTTGTCTCTGGAGTCTGCAACTCATTAATTTTTTTTTAATTAAAGCCTTTCATTTTTCAAAATATATGTGTGACAATTCTTCAACATTAGCCCTTGCAAATCCTTATGTTCCAATTTCCCCCCCTTCCCTCCTGCTCTCTCCTATATGGTAAGTAGTTCAATATATGTTAAAATGGTAGAAATTTATGTTAAATCCAATATATTCATAAATATTTATACAATTATTGTGCTGCACAAGAAAAATCAAATCAAACAAGTAAAAAAAGAGAGAGAAGCAAAATAAAATGCAAGCAAACAACAACAAAAAGAGTGAGAATGCTATGTTTTGAACCGCATCCAGTTCCCACTGTCCTCTGTCTGGGTATATTTGGCTCTCTTTATCATTGAACAATTGGAACTATTTTGAATCATGTCATTGTTGAAGAGAGCCACGTCCATCAGAATTGATCATCGTATAATCTTGTTGCCACATACAATGATCTCCTGGTTCTGCTCATTTCACTCAGCATCAGTTCATGTAAGTCTCTTCAGGCCTCTCTGAGAACATCTTGTTGGTCGTTTCTTACAGAACAATAATATTCATATACCACAATTTATTCAGCCATTGTCCAACTGATGGGCATCCATTTAGTTTCCAGTTTCTGGCCACTACAAAGAGAGCTGCTATAAACATTTTTGCACATACAGGTCCCTTTCCCTCCTTTAAGATCTCTTTGGGATACAAGCCCAGTAGAAACACTGATGGATCAAAGGATGTGCACAGTTTGATCATTTTTTGAGCATAGTTCCAGGTTACTCTCCAGAATGGTTGATGTTCACAATGCATCAGTGTCCCAGTTTTCCCACATCCCCTCCAACATTCATCATTATCTTTTCCTGTCATCCTAGCCAATCTAACAGGTGTATAGTGGTGTCTCAGAGTTATCTTAATTTGCATTTCTCTGATCAATAGTGATTTGGAACACCTTTTCATACGACTACAAATAGTTTCAATTTATTCATCTGAAAAATATCTGTTCATATCCTTTGACCATTTTTCAGTTGGAGAATGACTTGAATTCTTATAAATTTGAGTCAATTCTCTATAAATTTTTAGAAATGAGGCCTTTATCAGAACCTTTATCAGAACGTAAAAATGTTTTCCCAGTTTGTTGCTTTCCTTCTAGTCTTGTTTGTCTGCAACTCATTTAAAAATATTCATGTTCTCATGGACCCTGTCCCATTAACACATCCTAGAATATAAGGAATTATCTAGCTGGCCCTTCAAGCTCTAAGAATGATACAAAGCTTCCAGAAGACTTCCTTGGCATAGGAGGGAGCCTTGGGAGTTGGGGCACTGTAGCCATAACCTTTGGATTGAGGATGGGATAGCTCAATCATAGGTTTAAGATTATGGGACCCTTGATTTTGTGAAGAAAAGATTCAATCACTTCTTTCTTATATCCTGTCCTTGTCATTCTCCTCTGTGCTGGGCTCCTCTCTTCTACCCAGAGGAAATCTGGTATCTCCTAGGCTCTGTACATGGTCTGGATCCTGCACACAGCTGATACTTCTGGTCCCCAGAAGCTTCAAAGAAAGAGCTTGCCTCTGATCTGCAGCTCTGATCATCTTCAGGCTCACTGTTGACTCTTTCTCCCTAGCTCCTAGCTGGGGTTGGCAAACCCCATACTCTAGATATCCGCCAGGACATTCACCTGGCAGCGGTCTCAGGATCTTTGTCTCCAGGGATGGCCCAAGGAAAATGCTCTGTTTTTGGCCACAAAGATGTCAGATCTCTTCCTGTTTTCTCCAGCAGTTCTGTCCAAAGCACTGACCTTTGGAGTCCTGGAGAGGAGATGAGTTTGCACAGCTCTGGGGAAGCCAGATGTCTTCATGCTATTGGTAGATTGTCTTGGTGAAGGTAGAATTAGAACCCTCGAGACCAGCCCAAGTACCCCCAAGTACAGCCCAAGTATCATAAAGAATGAAAGGCAATGGTCATCCCTGGGCCCTGCCCTGCTGGCCAGGCTTTAGCAGGAGAATGTGAAGATGGTTTTACTAGTGTTTGCAAAACACTGAGACCAGCTCATCCATGGATCTTTGGGGATTAATACTCTTCAATTCAACTCATTTAATTCAATTCAGTTTCCCTTTAGTGAGAATCTCCTATATGCCCAGACCTGTGGTCAGCTGAGCTGTTAGCAAGACTGGGGCCCTGCCATACAGTTATTCTCACTCAGAGAGTTAGGGGAGAGAGAAGCAGATAATGCGAAATTGCAGATGGGGGCACAGTTTAATTGGGGACACAGTTTGTAATGCAATGGGCCAATTTTGCCTTTATGGTACCAGGTCCCAGCATGAAGAGGGATTCAATGAAGAAGAAAAAGTCATCTCATTTGATGTAGGGTCCTTTCCTCCCTCCAGCCTCTCCTTCCCCCATCAGGGAGCTCCCTCAGGTGCCTCATTCTCAGTTACTGCAGCCCTATTCCCCAAGTCCCAAGACTGGAAAGCATTGCTTACATTCCTTCCTCTCAGGGGAAGATTAGGAGTCTAAACCTCCCATTGGTCTGAGGACTCACACACAGGTCACAGGCAGCATGCATCAGTGTCAGAGGGATCGAATTCAGGTCCCCTACTACAAATGTGAGGCTCTGCCCACAGCACCGTGCTGTCCTTTCTGCTAAGATGCCAATCAGCGTCTCAGGTCCAAGGGAAAGCTTTCCTCCCTGAGGGGGCTGTCTGAACCTGTCTCAAGCAGGTGACACTGCTCCTGACTTTGATCACTGAAGATGGCACTTTTGGAGCAACTAGGTCATCTCTAACAGCCATTTAGGAATTATAAAATATGGCTTTTAGAACCCATCATAAATAGCTGTTTTTATCCCCATCTTAAAGAATCACTTTCATTCCTCCCCTCCTTATTAAAACCAAAGAAGCTGGGGAAAGGTTAAAGCTGTTTTTCCACTTAGTGGGTGCTTCCCTCCCCTGCCTGACCTTTGGCAGCTGGAGCCAGGATCCCCCCTCTCCCTCTCTTTTTCCAAGAAATTTCCAGGGTCTTCCATTTGTGAAAGCACTTAGTGTTTTTATTGAAAAGCTGAGTACCTGGCGTTCCCATCAATCCCATCTCGCTCCAGCTTCGGGGTCAGAGTGGCCCAGCTGCCTTGGAGAAAATGGCCAATTTACAGCCTCCCCCCATATCCTGAAGATGGGGAAAGAGGCAAACAATCAGCACTGAGGTTTTATGGCGTATCTCTGCATGTGTGCAGGCGGAAGTCCAGAAAACAACTGGATGCTGCCATCCCAGCACTCACAGTTTAGGAAACACAGAACCGAGGCCCTACCCTGTGAGGGCTCACTGCTCAGAGAAGACACAGTGAGACCAGACCCAGGCCCTGCCGCTGAGAGCTTAAGATCATGAACCCACATGAAGTCATGCATAATAGGGGGCCTCCAGGTCTCATCTGTGTTCTTCCATAAATTGTCCAGGGGGGTCTACTCAGCCTGTTAACAGCCTCCCCTACTCCATGGGAACACTTGTGGTTCTCAAACTGCCCATCGACTACTTCCCTTCAATCTTATTTTGTTCATCCTGGATTAGTTTCTGATATCAAAGTCCTGATGCTCCCCCCATTATATGTCTCTACATGAAACAAAATGAATGCTATGGGCAGCCAAAGCTCAGAGAAGGTTTGTCAGAGAAGGCTGAAGGATGGGTAGGATGGAAGCACTTTAATCATTTTATATATTATTGTTGATTGATTCAAGGTGGGAGGACCCTAAATTTCATTCCATTTGGGAGAGGAGGTGATTTAGAGAGCAAAGGCTCAGAGAAAGGAACCCAGAGTGTCTTTGGACAATAAAATCCCCAGCTTCAAAGCATGTTGCAGAAACCTTGAAGATATTTTGAATCCAATTCTTTCATTTTTATAGTAGGAGAAACTAAATAGATTTTTTTCTTTTTTCAAAAATTTCCTTATTTTAGTATACATTGTTTTATGAATCATGTTGGGGAGAAAAATCAGAACAAAAAGGAAAAACCATGGGAGAGAAAAAACAGAAAAAAGAAATGAACATAGCATGTATAAGGGAGAGATTTATTAAGGGTATTCAGGTAATTAGTATTAGAAGCCGGATTAGAACTTGGGTCTAACATGCCTATTGTATGTTATATTTTGTTGAACTGAAGCCCTAACTTCCCATTGCTTAAAAAGGAAAGGGAATGGGAAGCCCAGGTGGTATGGGGAACAGTCACAACAATAACGCATTTCTCGAGAGATTGAAGGCTGTCCTCAACAATGTTGTGAATGCAAGAGTTTTCCAGACTTGTGTCAGAGAAACGTTTTCTTCCCTCCCACCCCAATCTAGAGTGGCCCCCAAAAGGCTTCGGAGGCAGGGCAAATTTTAAATTTGAAGTAATTGTCTTAAGACCCTAAGTGGAAAATCATATAGATGTCTCTGGGCATGGGACTTTCAAAAAAAAGGGAGGAAGAATGGCAGCCCTCACATGGGTTAGCTTTCTAGGAAAGGTACAAATCTGATTCTAGGGTGGATGGATCACAGGTCTGACTTAGCCAAACTCATTTGATTATTCAGAACCCCAGAGCTACAAAGGAGCTTAGAGAACATTTAGTTCAAATTCTACCTAAGGAAGAATCTTTTATAACATGCCTACAAATGGTCATCTAGCGTCTGCATTAACATTTTGAGCAATGGAGAACTCACTCCCTCTTCAGACACTGTAGGGATGGCTGTGATCACCTGAAAGTTTCTCTTTATGTCAATCTTAAATTTGCCTCTGAAACATTCAACTATTGGTTCTCATTTTGCCTTCCAATGCCAAAGAAAACTCATGAAATCCCTCTTGCTCCGAGATCAGACATAACAGCAATTTGTCACTATTTGCTGAGTCTAGTCTGGTGCTTTTCCCCTTCCACAAAAGTAGAGAGTTCTAGTGTACAGATGACACGAGGTCATTATGTGTCACATACATTTTGCTTAGGAGCCTAGAATACTCCCAGGAATCTTCACATCCAGACTGTTTCTTACTCCAGAGATTTTGCTTCGGCAGTTTCTGCACTCAGAGTCTAAAAAATATGATTCTTTCTCTTCTCTCCTTTCTGTCCTCCTGTCCTTTCCCTCCCCCTCCCTTCTCCTCTTTCCTTTCATTTTCTTATTAGTTATCTTTCTCCTCTTTACCTCCCCTCCCCTCTCTTTTCCTTCACCTCCGCACTTTCTTTCTCTCCCCTCCTCTCCCCTCTCCTATCTCTTTTTCTCCCCTTCTCTTTCCCTTACTCTTTCTTTCCCTCTCCTCCCCTTTATTTCTCTCCCCTTCCCCTTTCTTCTTTTTTCCTCTCTCCTCCACTCTCTTTAACTCTCCTTTCTCCTCCCTTCTTTTCTCTTCTCCTCTCTCCCTCTCTTTTTCTGTTCTTTTCTTTCTTCTCTCCTCTTCTTCCTTCCCCTCCCTTGTGGGAAGAGTGTGGTTCACAAGGCTGGCCCTCTCGTGAATAAACCTCTTTGTACCTTCCTTCACTTTGTAGTGCCCTCTCTCTATGCCCTCACCACACTCCCTGAAAGCAGAGGGCTTTAAATTATCTTGCCTTCTACCTCTCCTATAGTGAGGGAAAGAACAATAGGATGCCAATATACTTATCTGAGCTTCAGTTTCATCATGGGGGATGATAGTATCTGTGCTCTTACCTACTTTGCAGGGTTATTAGAAGGAAAGTGATATATGGATGGGCCTTCAAATTCTGTGACAATGAGTTGGAAGAAGCACTGGGAGTGTGGTGATACCATCCAAAACTAGGAGGGAAGAATCCTGATTAGAGTCCCAGTTTTGCTATTAACCTGGGTGAGCTTGAATAAGTTACTTCCCTCTCTGGACCATGATTTCTTTATCTGCAAAGTGGGTATAATGACCTTTACACTAGCTACCTCCCTGAGTTAGTCATTCTGAGGATTAAATAAGAGAATAAATATGAAACAGAAAATACATATATATATATATAGAGAGAGAGATCGATCATAATGATGATGATGATGATGATGATTTAATGCCACATTTCTTTTTGGTTTTGTTGTTCTGTTTGTAAAAACATTTTTCAGAGTTTTTTTCCTCAATAGTATTTTATTTTTCTAAACAAATATAAGCATAGTTTTCAATATTCATTTCTGTAAAACTTTGTGTTCCAAATCTTTCTTCCTCCCTCATCCCCAAGATAGCAAGCAATCTGATATAGGTTAAACTTGTACAATCTTTTGAAACATATTTCTGTATTAATCATGTTGTGAAAGAAAAATCAGATCAAAAAAAATACAAGAATAAAGAAACAAAAAGATGAAAATACTATGCTTTGATCCACATTCAGTCTCCATAGTTCTCTCTGTGGGTGTGGATGGCACTTTCCATCACAAGTCCATTGGATCTTGATTGTTGATAAAAGTCAAGTCCATAATAGTTTATCATCACATAATCTTGTCTTTCCAGGCTTTTCTGAAATCATTCTGCTCATTATTTCTTATAGAACAATAATATTCCATTACATTCATATACCATAACTTATTCAGCCATTCTCCAACTGATGAGCATCCACTCAATTTCTAGTTGCTTGCTGCTACAAAAAGAGCTGCTATAAACATTTTTGCACATATGGGTCATTTTCCCTTTTTGATGATATCTTTGGGATACAGACCCAATAGTAGCACTGCTGGATCAAAGGGTATGCACAGTTTGATAGCCTTTTGGGCATAATTCCAAATTGTTCTCCAGAATGGTTAGCTCAGTTCACAACTCCACCAACAATGCGTCAGTGTCCCAGTTTTTCCACATAGGCTCCAACATTTATCGTTATCTTTTCATGTCAACTTAGTCAAGTTGAGAGATGTGAAGTGGTATCTCAGAGTTGTCTTAATTTGATGCCACATTTCTTTTTTTATGTGAAAATATCTTTTTATTATCCAACATATGCAAAGATAGTTTTCAACATTCATCCTTTTTATTATTTTTATTAGTTTTTTATTTCCAAAACATACACATAGATAATTTTCAATATTCATCCTTGCTCCAAATTTTTCTCCCTCCTTCCCCACTTCCACATCTCCCCTGGAAAGCAAGTAATCCAATATTGGTAAACCATGTCTAATGAACAATTTTTCTAAATGTTTTTCCACATTTATCATGCTGTATAAGAAAAATCAGATCAAAAGGGGGAAAATGAGAAAGAAAAACAAATAAATAACCACAAAAGTGAAAATACTGTGCTGTGATCCACAGTCAGTCTTCATAATTCTCTCTCTGGATGCGGATGGTTCTCTCTATCACAAGTCTATTGGAATTGCCTTGAATCACCTCGTTGTGGAAAAGAGCCAAGTCCATCACAGTCCATCATCACATAGTTTTGTTGTTTCTATGTACGATTCTTTCCAGACTTTTCTGAAATTATTGCCACATTTCTTGAATTTAAAGGGTTTGAATTGCAAATACCTTCCTTCTTCCACTGAATCTATATTCAGAAGGGGTTCTTCTGCAAGATGTTGATTAACTCAAAGGAATGAAGAGCCAGTGGGAAAATTTCAAGCATTGTGACAGGACAGTAAAAAAAATATTGGAATCAGGGAGGAGGGTTTCTTGGTGCTGTTCCCATTGGACAATATAGGGGGCTGCTTGGTGTGTCTAAAATCCAAAGCTGGCCAAAGCAAACTCATCGCTGATTTCAGTCCTCCTATTGTAAATTCTGAGAGTGCCAGATGCATTCGCTGCTCTGTCAATCATGGCACTACTTGAACAAACCAGACTAATGAAGATGTTGAGTGAAATGGCAGATCCAGGAGAAGTGTCTAAAGCCTGATTTCACTGTTTGTGCCAATGCCAAGTAATAGCTTTGTGTGGACAAAACATGTGGGTTTCCCTGCTAGGAAAAAGGGTAGAGAGATCCTTTTGGATTTCTTGGCTTGTCAGTGAGAATCAAATGTTTCCTGAAATCAGGGAAGAATGACTTCAAAGATGAAACAAGGGGGGCAAAGAAACTTAAGAGGCAAAGGGAAACAGAAATGTGAGGGAATAATATGACACAGAAAAGGGAGAGAAGAAGGAACTTTTGGAGTCTGGTAATTGACATGAGGCTCTTTCCAGAGTATAGAGAGTCTTTCTGGGGAGAATATAGCTTCCTGTGCTTCAAGGAATGATGATGTATATTCACAGGTGCTTCCAAAGGAGCGGTCATCCAGCACTGGTTATAAGAAGAAATGAGTAGTGTTGGTTGTTATTTCATACTGAGGCTGACCCGACATAAATAGTAGGGAGGTATGTTGTCTTCCTAGACAGTGTTTGGTAATCCCAAGTTATAATGGAGAGCTTCCTGGGAATTGTAAAACCTGATGACTATTACCCACACCTGGTGATTCACCAAGGAATAACAATAATGCCAAGAAACCCCTGGAAACCATTGCTATGAATTATGAGGTCTTAGTCAAGATACCCGTGACCTTAAGAGCACAGGTGGGTCTTTTCTCACTGCTGAAAATTGAAGCTAAGGACTTTGGAAGAGAAAGTAAAATTTGGAAAGCAAATAATTGGTTAAGGACATAGTATCTGTGAATGCAATTTGGATTTCTGGACTACGGATTAACATATAGGAATGATGAATCTATCTCTAGAGACAGTAAAACATATTTTTAAGAACCTAGAAACATGCAAATATGACTGAGAGAGTTTAAGCTGAAAATGGAAAATTACCCACATATCTGGCAAGCTAGATATACCACAGAGAATATAAGCATGACATAAGAAGGAGAAAATGGTAGAGAACTGTAATTTACTGAAGACAATGTCCAAGAAAAGGAGGAGTAATAAAAGCTATGTGCAGAGTATGGCTAAGAAAATGTAAGCTAGACATCTTTAAGGAAGCAAATTTGATCTTAAAGATATGTGTTACAGAGACTGTGTGAAGTATGGTCAACTATTAGAATACAGATATAAAAAGGTGTAACTTTAAAAAAATTTTGTTTTTACTTTCACTTCCAAATTCTTTCCCCCCTGCCTCCTACCCCTGCATTGAGAAAGCAAGAAATATGATATACATTATATATATGAAGTCATGCAAACCAGATTTCTGCATTAGCCTTAAAAGTATGACTGACAAAAGAAAAATAATTTACTAAGAGAGTAATGAAATAGCATTAAAGAATAAGAGACATTCATGTAAAAACATTTAGGACCTTGAGGAAGAAAGCATGATAAAAAAAAAATAATGGAGTGAGAATAGAAGTGTTGGAATTGTACTACAAACCATCCAACCAGAAAGAGAAAATAGAAAACAAGTTTAAGAAAAATTGTAGGCCTAGTATGGAGATATGATATAGTAATGATGGGGAACTTCCATCATCTTAATAGGCGATGATGTTCTTTCTTTGGCAAAAACAGAGTAGCTAATAAAATTATCTAATAACTTTAATGATAACTTCATTTTTTCCCCAAATGGTAGTCCTAACATTGGAGGACTTCAACATTTGTAGAAATCTTCAATTAAGACTCAGTGCTGGATCTGGTCCATCAGAAGCGTAAATATCTTGGGTTAGCATATATCTCACTATTTTATGCTGCATCTGATATTTATGATCTGTTGAACAAGATAGTCTATTTTATCTTTCAAGGAAGCTTGTATAAAAGAAGAGAAACCACAAGGACTTTGGGAAGTAATCACTCTTTCTTTGAGTTCATAATGAACAAATAGAGAAGGAGAAAGCCAGGCATATATTCTAGATTTGGGAAGAGCAGCTTGTAAAGGATTCAGAGGGAGGTTTGAGAGAAATCCATTATCTACACTTCTAGTGGGAAAATTCACCCAAGAGGGATCTTAATGTTCCCAAGACTAAAATTCTGGTGACAGAAATGAAAGTGATTCTGATGTCTATAAAAGATAGTGCTGTCTAAAGAGATTGACACAGATGCAGAGAATTCATTGACTACTTTTCGTTCTGTAAGAATCATGAAGGTGACAGTAAATACTAGTTTGTTCGTTCGTTTGTTTTTTTAAAGAAAAATCTACTTTGTAGGCAAGAGTAAGATCAAGAATGGATAGAAAGTTTTCTTAAATAGGTGGGATGATGATGATAGAGAAAAGACTGATTTAACTTTTTCCCCCTTTTTCATGAGCAACAATCTTCAGATTGAAGACAGAGCAAAAATCGTTAACAGGAAGTTAAAATCCAAGATCAAGTAAGAGAATATCTAGTTTCCTTCAATTTAATTCAACAAACACTTTTGAGTGTAAATCACTTTGAATAAACTGTATTCTAGAGTTTAGTCTATGAGTGTGTGATTGCAGGGACCATGTTAGTGATGTTTATAAGATCATAGAAAATAGAAGATCTGCCCCAGGGCCTGAGATGAAAAAATGTTCTGATTCAAGAAGGAAAGAAGATGAATCCTTTAAACTATAGGCAACATTCTAGACTGTAGAATTAAAGGCATGTTTTAAGTTCATAGAAAGGGAAATAAATCTGTAACGAGCTGTCGTCTCCAGAAGCTGCTGGATCGCTCTCTGGGAAGAGATCTGCTGTGTCTACTCAAATCTCTCAGACAGATTCTTCTTCCTGTAACGAACCGTTGTCTCCAGGCAGTTGCTGTTAACTCTTGTCCAAAGAAGTGACTTCCCTTCCTGCAGAGAGCCCCGTCAAGCCTGATGCAATTCAGAGTGTCTTCCTTCTTTCTCTGAGAGTCCTCTCTTTTATTCTCCCAGAGAATGGGCGTGGGATAATGCAAGGGCTTCTGGGAAGAACCACCCCAGCCAATGAGCTTGCCCCCTCTATCAAGTCAACCTGAGTTCTCACCTTGTAATTGTCCAGAAAACCTGAATTCTCACCTTGTCACTGTCCAGACAACCTCAGTTCTCACTTAGTAATCCTAACATCTCCCCCTTTCTTTTGATTTAGAACATAGGACAGTCATGACCTTGAAACATAAATCCATCAATATGGGAAGTATTACAGATAATTACATAAATGACCTTGAAACATAAATCCATCAATATGGGAAGTATTACAGATAATTACATAAATTACATAAGCATATAGTAACATAGTAACATAACACATGCTAGAAGTATATAACATAATCATAAATTGAAAATTTATAAATGTCCATAAGTCCATTGTCCATTAGTCTCATCTTGTGTGAGGAAGTCCAATGATTCCTGCTGGTTTTAAAGTTCTTTAACAGTCTTCTTATTATCCATGCTCTTTCAGTGTCAGATGTTTCTTAGATCTTCTCTTTTATTTTGAGGTCTTTCTCTTTTTCTGTCTCTCTCTGATGGACAAGGCGAATATGACTTGTTGGCACCCATCTGATTCCTTTTCCTGCTGAAGAAATACAAGCAAACCCTCTCTCCCAGGCAGTTAACCTATCTAATTACCTTCTATTTACCACTTTCTAAATATCTTCTCATCATTTGGCAATTACATTGGAATTGTTTGCACTGGACACAGCCCTGTTGGTTTAAAAGGCCTGTATTCTCCCCAAGTGTAATCCATTTTTGCAATCTGATTGCCTTTTGGCTCACTTATCAGGTAATCCCTTTCTACCATGTGATTACTTTTCTGCTGGTTGATCAAATCAGAGTCCTGACCTTCTAAAGGCTCTTTGGGTGTAACATCAGCTGCCATCATGCCCCAAGTCTTTTTTGCCTGGGGCTCTGGACCTGGGCCCCTCATCCCATTTCCCTGAATTAGTTTACACTCTGATGCCCAATGGAGTCCTCTGTTGCATTTTGGACATGGGGTTTTAGGTCTTCTCTCACCCTGTCTTCTCACTGTATCTCCATACCTACACTGAGCTCTTAGATGCCCAATTTTTCCACATTGAAAACATCGCCGAGTTTCTCTAGAAGTCCCTTGCCAGGAGGGACCCTGTCTTTCCATGTTCATCATTGTCCGGGTGTAAAAAGCATTTGTTCCCACTGTAGCACAGCGTCTTATGATCTCCTCTAAAGGAGCATCTTTGTCTAATCCCCATATAATTCTTTTGCAAATCTCATTGGCATTTTCCTTAGCCAGATGTCTGGTCATTATTTCTGTAGCTGAATTTTCTCCAATAGTTCTTTTGACAGCAGTTTGCAAACGTCCCACAAAATCTGCAAAAGGTTCATTGGGACCTTGCTGTATTTTAGTGAAAGCCTCTCCACGATCTTTCTGTCCAGGAAGGACACCCCAAGCTTTTATTGCAGCCTTAGCAATTTGCTCATATATTGTCATGGTATAATTAATCTGTTCCGAATTCTCTCCATACTGACCTTCACCAGCTAAGTGCTCAAAAGTGAATTGTGTGTTAACTCCTATTTCCAAATTGCATCTGACTTGAATTTTACATAATTCATGAAATTCCGCAAGCCATAATAAATTTTCTCCAGGTTCCAGGCATATCCTTGCTATGGATTTCCAATCATTTGGGGTTAGGACTTCATAAGACAAACCATCTAGTAACATTTTGACATAAGCTGATGTAGCCCCATAAAGGGTACAACCTTTTTTCAAATCCTTAATTGTATTCAAATCTAAAGGTGCATATCTTCTCCTTTTTTTACCTACAGAGTCAGTATTTTCAATCACAGGATATGCATGTATAAAATCACTTATATCCTGTCCTTCTCTCTTAGCTTTAACCAATGCTTTTTCTAATCTTGTCATAGGCTTAGGCTTCTTCACAGGCAATTCTGTTTGTGTTTCTGCCTCTTCCTCTCCTCCTTCTTGCTCCACCCCTGAAGGGTTAATTGAGGGAGGAGATGGGAGGTGCTCCTGTTGCTGTTGCTCAGAATTGTACTTAACTTCATTGTTATCTGATTCATCCTTTTCACCTAGTTTAGTTGACACCTCCCCATTTTGCTCCTTCATCTCTTCCTTTAGAATAACATTTTTTAAAGCCATTTGGATTAAATTGTAGGTATGAATTGTATCTTTGGAAACTGAGTTTGGTCTGGAACCAAAGGGTAAAATGTCACAAAGGCAATTGTAGTGCTCACCTAATTGCTCTCCTACTAATTTCCACTCATCTGGATCCAATTCTTTTTCCAGAGAAAAACAAGGATATATGACCTTCACAGTTCTTAAAAGTTCAGTAATCTCCTCTAAAATTATAATCAATCCTTGGCTTTTCATAACCTTGATGATGCTCTCTAAACATTTTCCTTGAACAGAAGGTGTTTGCCCCATTTCACTATAAGAGATTGCTGGTTTAGCCCTTAACAAGTTCCTTATTTATCTATTAGCACACTCACTTAATCTTTAACAAAGTTTTCCTCGTTACTCACGGTTCTGGGTCAGAGAGACTGAGATCTAGATCGGAAGCTTTTCCACTGGAATCAGGACCGTGTCTGTCCCTGTTCGGGCGCCAAATTGCGAAGGTCTGGTCTAGCTCTTCTTGTCAGGATAAGCAAATGTCCTTGCCCCACGTGTGGACGCCAATTGTAGCGAGCTGTCGTCTCCAGAAGCTGCTGGATCGCTCTCTGGGAAGAGATCTGCTGTGTCTACTCAAATCTCTCAGACAGATTCTTCTTCCTGTAACGAACCGTTGTCTCCAGGCAGTTGCTGTTAACTCTTGTCCAAAGAAGTGACTTCCCTTCCTGCAGAGAGCCCCGTCAAGCCTGATGCAATTCAGAGTGTCTTCCTTCCTTCTCTGAGAGTCCTCTCTTTTATTCTCCCAGAGAATGGGCGTGGGATAATGCAAGGGCTTCTGGGAAGAACCACCCCAGCCAATGAGCTTGCCCCCTCTATCAAGTCAACCTGAGTTCTCACCTTGTAATTGTCCAGAAAACCTGAATTCTCACCTTGTCACTGTCCAGACAACCTCAGTTCTCACTTAGTAATCCTAACATAAATCAGAATGGGCTCATCTAGAATAAGTCATGCCATAATAATATCATTTGACCCTGAAGTAGATCAGGGAAATGACATCAACATGGAATAAGTAATCTTATTCAAGGTTAAGCAGTCCAATCTATATGGAATCCCCATTATAACAAACCCTACAAATGGTCACCCAGATTCTGCTAGAAAACCCCTGAGGAGAGAGAACCTATTATCTTCCCAAAGAGTCTATTCCACTTTTAGTAAGCTCTAATTTTTCCTGACATCAAGCCCAAATTAGTCTTTTTGCAAATTCTATCTTTTGCTCCTGGAGTCAAGCAGAATTCATTCAATCTGCCCTTCCCCCCAGATCTTGCCTTGTTCAAGCCAAACTCTCCAGTTTCTTTAACTTGATATCAGAAAACATGGGCTCAAGGTTCTTTACCATCATGATTGTCCTCTTCAATGATTTTCTGAAACTGGCACCCAAAACGGCACACAGTATTTCAGATATAGTCCAATGAGAGCAGAATGCAGAAAGATCATCTGTATTCCTGGCAGCTACACCTTCCATAATGCAGCCCAAGATGGATTAATTCTCTTTTGTCCTTCAAATTCAAGCTCCCCAAAGACAAGAGTCAGTGATTCCCATCCCAGGGAGAATGTAAATAGGGCAGCAGAACCAAAATCTTCTGCATGAGGCTTTCTTTAATTCTGTTCATCACCTCACTTGACAGTGACAGAGTTTAAAGATTTATTTAGATATACCAGAAGCAGAAAGAGGATAAACAGTGGCAATAAAGCAGCTGGGGAGAAATGTCTATAGGAAGGTAAATGTTTAGATGTCTATAGGAATTTTCACATCTGTAAAAGTTCCATTCCAAGCCACAAGAGGATGAATAGTCCATCTCTTTAAATAGCCTCTCTTCTCCCAGCTTTCTCCCAAGGAGGCTGTGTCTCCTTGGCCTCTCTTCTCATTCTGGACATGCTGTCTGTCCTCAGCTCTGGTCTCACTGCCTCTTGAGGACATAAATGGGGCTCTGTGGCTCTGAGAGGAAAAATCCTCTGACCTTTTCTTGGAAACCACAGTCTTCTTTTAGATCTTGTTTCAGGCTTCAGCTGCATGGTAAGACTGATGTCACCTCTTGTAGACTGAAATAAGGAAGGTTGCTCACTGTGGATGTCTCTATTCCTCCTGTGTCCACTCCCAGATGTACAGAGGCCATTCATCAGTCCCCATGTCTGTCCCAGCATAACTTGGATCAAGAGAATCTTGCCCAATTTGGGCTTTGATTTCCCTGCCTATGAAATGAAGATTAGACTACATGGTTTTTACTGGAATATGGTTTTGTGATTCTGTCAGAAATGTTTACCAATTACTAAGATCAAAAATCTGGGACCAGAAAGTCTCTAATGAGACAATCCAGTTCAACTTCCTCATTTTATGGGTGATGAGGCAGACCCAATGAGTGAAATGAGATAGCACCATGAGCCAACCTTCACTGTGGGCTCCACTCTTGGCATTTTGGTCTGAAAGGCAGGAGAAATGGACCCAGATCCTGCTCTCAAGGAACTCACTATTTGAGAGGAAATGGGCCTCACGCCAATGAAATGCTGAGAAAATAACTGAGGACATGATGGTATCATCAAGAATGGAATTTGGTTTTTCAAATTATAAATTCAATAGGATTTCATAGAGGGGAGAGATCAGTACAAACGAAGGCTGAAGCCATGCCTTGAAGAACAGAGAAGGGATTCTAGGTGAGTAAGTAGTCAAAAAGTAAATTTAAATTGGATCTTAGATACTTACTCCTGCCTGCCTCAATTTTCTCATCTGTACAATGGGGATAATTAATGATAGTTACCTCTCAAGGTTGTTGTAAAGATCAAATGGGATAATAATTGTAACGTTATTGTTCAATCATGTCCAACTCTTCATGACCCCATGTACTATTCTGTCTATGGGGTTTTCTTGGCAAAGATAAGGGAGTGATCTGCCCTTTCCTTCTTCAGTGGATAGAGACAAACAGAAGTTAAGTGACTTCCCACAGCTGATAAGTGTCTGAGACCAGACTTGAACTCAGGTCTGGATTGGTTTATATTGCGATAGATTGGATTTTATTATGAGGGAATACATTACATTGGAACAGAATGGATTGTGCTATGTTGTTTTGTGCTGCATTACATTACATTATATTACATTATAGAGAGCTGGATTGGATTTAATTGAGTTAGGATGGTCTGGATTGTGTTATTTTGCATTAGTCAGTGGAGTGTTGGCTTTGATTGATTAGTATTATGTTACATTCCTCTGGCGTGTTGGGTTGGGTTGCGAGGGGTTAAGCTGCATTGCACAGGGTGATGCTGGGTAGGTTGTGCTTTGTGAGACGGAGTAGCGTTGGTGTATTATACTGATTTATGATGTGCTTTGTAGCATTGGACTGAGTTTGGTTGGATAGCATTCACATCTCTATAGAAGAAACAGATAGAATTTGTTATTCTCTCTCCAGGCCATGGGGGCCTGGCTCAGTTTCTGAGACTAGAGCCTGCATGTTTCCTGAGGACAGAAGCAAGGGACATATATTTCAGAAACAAAATCCTTGGCTGAGTACCTGTACCCACATAGACTGGATTAGAAACAGGGCCAGTCCAGAGCCAGATAGATTCTCTTCCCCCAGGACGGTGAAAACCACATGAATTGTTTTGGGGGCTGAAGTTCTGACCTTCGGAGGAGATGTTGGCCTAGGAGGTAGAAAACTGGGAAGTCTTCCCCGCATCTATGCTCCCAAGCATCCCCTTCAGTGCCCCCTTCCCTTTATTCTTTTTCTGCAGGCCAGGAAGACCCTGAGCTCTGTGGCTTTCTCTGAATTTTTGCCTATTAAATCTAGGAGTGATGAAGAGAAGTTACAGAATTCAGTTTGGGGTTCAATGCCTGATGATAAGAGCTATCCAAAAGGAGAATGGGTCATTTCAGAGGATGAGATCAACTTGTCTTTCTACTCAGCTCTCATGATGAATATCCCAGTCATCTCTCCTTCATGTTAAATATCCCTAGTTCCTTCAACTTTATGGTCTTATAAGAGCATCTCAAGGTAATATACCTCTGGTTATTGCTCTTTTTTATACTCTCTCCAGCTTGCCTATCTCTTCCCTAAAATGTAACAACTAGATCAGAACGCAGTACTCCAGATTTGGCCTGACCAAGGCAACCAGACTGTAATTCTAAAGGTCTAAGCCACTCATTTATCATTTCTTATATAGTTCCTTTATTGACCATTGACCTACATGTCTCATGAGAGCCCTTCCAACTTTCAGATTTCATTTCTGATTATAATAACTTGCAGCCTTTGTTTCCTTTAACTCTGAACTTACACAAATTATTGGGTTCCACAAAGAGTATATTGGATAGTACCTATATTTCATTTGGCTCAAGTCCCTGTCTCAATTTCACCAGAACCTTTAAGGGCTCTAAACTCATTTTGAACCCAATTAACATACCAGAAAAGGAATGTGATTTAAAAGTAAAATATTTAATTAAAACCAAAACAATGATTTAAAGAATAAGAAAACCCCCTCAAAAGGCACTCTAATGTTTCATTTTTCTTATGGTTTTTTTTCCTTTTGTTCTGATTTTTCTCTCCCAACATGACTCATATGGAAATATGTAAAAAAAATGAATGTATTTGTATAACCTTAATTTTCTCTTTTTTTCTTTCCTTTCCTGTTCTTTTCTTTCTTTCTTTTTTATTAATAGTTTTTATTTACCAGATATTTGCATAGGTAATTTTACAACATTGACAATTGCCAAACATTTTGTTCCAATTTTTCCTCTCCTTCCCCCCCTCCTCTAGATGGCAGGTCGACCAATACATGTTAAATATGTTAAGAGTATAAATTAAATACAATATATGTATACATGACCAAACAGTTGTTTTGCTGAACAAAAAGAATCAGATTTTGAAATAGTGTACAATTAGCCTGTGAAGGAAATCCAAAATGCAGGCGGACAAAATTAGAGGGATTGGGAATTCTATGTGGGGGTTCATAGTCTTCGCCCAAAGTTCTTTCTCTGGGTGTAGCTGGTTCAGTTCATTACTGCTCTATTAGAACTGATTTGGTTCATCTCATTGTTGAAGAGGGCTACATCCATCAGAATACATCCTCATACAGTATTGTTGTTGAAGTGTATAATGATCTCCTGGTTCTGCTCATTTCACTTAGCATCAGTTCCTGTAAGTCTCTCCAGGCCTCTCTGTATTCATCCTGTTGGTCATTTCTTACAGAACAATAATATTCCATAATATTCATATACCACAATTTATTCAGCCAATCTTTTTATTTTTTTCCTTGGGTTAAGTGACTTACTTGTCCAGGATCGCACAACCAGGAAGTGTTAAATGTCTGAGGTCACATTTGAACTCAGGGCCTCCTGACTTCAGGGCTGGTGCTCTATCCACTGGGCCACCTAGTTACCTCATAGCCTAAATTTATTTATAAAAAGAAAAGATCCTCTGATGATTATAATCTCAATTCCATGTGAATAATAAGGGAAATAATCTATTCAGGGATTTCATTCCTCAAATAAGAAGAGTTCTCTTTGGAATCCAAATGAGGTGCGTGTAGCCTCTGGTGTAGACATGCTTGGTTTAAGATAGTGTCTTCTGGATCAGTTCTCCATTCTCAGCATCCACTGGGGCCAAGGCCTTAGGATCATTAAAAAAAATGATACCAGGAGCATTTTATTCCCAATAAGAAAAGGTTTATGAGACTACAAATCTCTTAGTTTTCTCCATTGAATTATCCCCTCCTCAAGGACCCTCAGAAGTCTCCTTACTGTCCCCATCAGAATCTATGCTTCATAATGTAATATTCCTGCATCTCAGGCATACAGAATCTTGGGAAAGGGAGTATTTGGACCATCTATTACATCTTGATTCGAAGTCTAGTGCTTCATGGGAAATACCCTTCCCTTGGATCTGTCTCTGTTATAGATTAATAAAGCTTAATGTATCATACTCTGTCCCATCCCAGGCTTGCCAAAGCCTTTACTCAAAAAGTTATAGCTACATATGGACCAAGGGACATTGTGTCTGGTCCATTCAGCTATGTGTCTATGACCAAGTCACTTCTCCTTTGTTTCCTCATCTGAAAAATGAGGGGAGTGCAGTGATTTCTGAGGTTCCTTTGGCCCTACATTTTATATAAACTCTTTACAAACTGTAAGCGCCATATTCGTTATGATGGTGATGAAATTACAGGCAGTTTGACAGGCCATGAAGAAGATAATTTAATTGAGATGGAGAGGATGGCTCATCTTGAACCTCATAGGCAGCCCGTGGATAAGGCCAGTCATGCCTTTGGGGGCTTGGCTTGAGATCATCTGGGTAGACAGAAAGGGAACACAGCCAGTGTCCTCTATGAAGGGAAAAGATTGTTTTGAAGGTTACATCAATCACAGGAACAGACCTTTCTGTGATGAACACCAGGCAATGGTCTTGTAGCTCCATGAATGTTAAAACGTAAACTGAAACCCTCAAGGGATCCCACCCATTCTGGACACTGTCCGAAGGTTCTCCGGCTGGTAAAGACATTGGATGGACTTTGGGTTCTGCCAGCAGGAAAAGTTTCAAGGGCGTTTGCTTCTTTAAGACCTTTCTCCAGGCAATCTTCCATTCCCTTCTCCAACCTGCCTGCTCCCTCCCACTTGGCTAGGGGGGAGTCAGAGAAAGGAGATTGGAAAGGCGAGCACAGAGGGGGACCCAGAAATTCACCTAGGACGCACAGGGCACAAATCACAGGCTCTGGCCCCTGTGTATTTCATTTATACATAGATATATGTGGAAAGTTATGGGGAAAAGTGTGACTCTGGATATCCATGGCTATATCTCCACATCATAGAAGATTCAGTTCAGTTCAACAAACATTTGTTAAGCAATCATGCCTTAGTCATTTAGGAGACTTGGATTTTTGAAGTGCAGGACCTTAGAGCATAAAACATGAATTTTAATGATAAAGGATATTAAAATGTAAAACGGCAGAGCTAGGAGAAACAATGTTCCAGCTGAGAGGGATGTTGGAACAAAACATGGAGTTTAAATGAATCTTTGCCCAATCCTCCATTTTACAGAGGAGGAAACTGAGGTTCACAAAAGGAAAGGGAATTGCAAAAAGTGTAAGGACTTCAAGCTTAGCACAAAAATAAATAAATATTATAAATCTTACAAATATTTTGGTGTATATGAGATATTTATTTCCATCTTTTATCCTGATGTAGATCAATTCTTCTATTTTAGAAAGGAGAAAATGTCCTTTTATCTTTGTCTTTTGAAGTCCCTCTCTTAATTCAAACCCCAAGTCAGATATTTCCTTTTCCAAGAAATCTCCACTGACTCCCTAGGTAGTTTTTTTAAAGTGTCTCATAGTACTTGACACTGAGTTATTTCTTGACTTGTTTCATAGTTATTTGAATTGTATTGGAACCATAGATTGCTAGAGTTGGAAAAGACCTGATCATTCAGCTCAGTCTCCTAATTTTACACAGGAGGAAAATCAGTTACCTTGTCTAGCATCATCCTACTAGTTCGTGGCAGAACTGGATCCTGTTCAATGTTCTTTTCACTGTATCATAGATTGCTCTCTCTGAGAAGATACTTTATCCCAGAGGCCTGCACATAGTAAGTATCTAATAATGCTCGAAATCCAGAAGACTCTTCTTGGTGGAAATTGAATATTCAAGGCCCCATGACTGCATAAAGGGAGGAGCTGATGAGAGCTTGTGAGAAAAGATATATTGGTCTTTTGGCTTCCAACTTTGAGAGAAAAGACATGTGGTTTCAGGAAGAGGTCCCTGAGGGAGAGAGAAACTTTGGAAAGAAGCTAACATGTAGAGAAGCTGATGCTTCAGTCATGTGCTTATCCCCAGATTATTTTATCATAGATTTGGGAGAATTTCCCCTTATATGAGATCTAGGGTTCATTTTTTTCAGTTGAGCTGAGATATCTTGCTCCCAGAGAAATAGCTCATTCATTCTGTGTATTCTCTGGCATTTATGCTCATCTCTATCCCATCTCTGCTTTCTGTTTGGCTCATAACTTGGCTAAAATGATTTTATTTGCTAGTTGCTACGTATGGTCTTTGTGAAGCTGGTATTTGGAGGGAAGGGAGCCAAGCTCTGGATACAAGGCTTGGACCACTCTTTCCCTGCTAAGTGATAATAATGTAGAGCTCAGCTTGAATCTAAAAATTATTTCCCATAATAATAATTAGGGTGGGCAGGTAGTTATACATCCTGGTACTCTCCCTCAAAGGAGACCAAAGTGATCAGCCTATAGTACCAATCTTTTATGCTCTTGCTGGAAGGAATTAAAGTCTCTCTTGGAAAAGAGAGGGTAAATGAGACTAGATATCTATGTGTCCTGATGAGTCACATCTAATCAGACCCATATGGACTTACATAACCTACAAGGACAACACAACAAAGCACCTCACCCCTACATAAATATTTGTCAAATTCAACTGAGTCAGCCCTAAGACTACCCCCAAAAAACTCAAATAGGTCCTATCTTTCTCCCATAATGCAATTTGGAGGAAAATTCCATGGGCATTTTGTGCATCTTTTTTTTTTTTTTTTTTTTTTGACATTTGTCTTTCCAGACTGGACTTTGTCATGGGATGTCCACAACTATTTACATGTTGCCTACCCAGCAGAAAATCAGCTCTTTGAGGGCAGGGAGGGTATTTTTTATTTTCTTTGTTTGATCATCATTTTGTACAGTGCCTGTTATACAGCAGGTGCTTGATGAATGTTCTTGATTCAATAATTGATTGATCGTGGGATTATAGCTCTAGAGCTGTAAGGGACCTCAGAAGCTATTAAATCTATTCCTTTCATTTTATAGATGAGAAAATTGAGGCCTAGAAGGATTAATTAATTGCCCAAAGTCATGTAGCTAATCATTGTAATGAGGCATCGGAGGAAAGAATTCAGAGTTGGCAGAATTGGTCTAAATCCCAATTTGTATATGCCCTAGCTTTGTCACCATAGAGAAATCATTTAACCTTTCTGAACCAAAATGTCCTCATCTGTAAAATTAAGCCAAGCTTATACAATCTACTTCTCAAAGCTGTTGAGGGGAATAACTTTGGTAGACCTTATGTACTATAGGAATATGAATTGTTAATAATGAATATTGATTGATTCATTGTTATTCTTCATGTATCAATTATTTGCATTTACTTTAATTTTTTTTCAATGAAGAAAAATTTATTTTCCCTTTTCCTCCTCACTTCTATTCCCCATTAAAAAAGAAAAGGAAAACTCTTGTAACAGTCGGTGGCTTCAATGGAACTCTACCTCTCTGTCATCATTTGTTGGTGTCCCTCCTCCATTCTTTCAAGCCTTATCTTAACTGCAATCTGCTCCCTGAAGCTTTTCCCATTAAAATCACCTCTCAGGTAGCTACACCCAGAGAAGAAACACTGGGAAGTGAATGTAAATTGTTAGCACTAATATCTGTCTGCCCAGGTTGCATGTACCTTCGGAATCTAATGTTTATTGTGCAACAAGAAAATGATATTCACACACATGTATTGTACCTAGACTATATTGTAACACATGTAAAATGTATGGGATTGCCTGTCATCGGGGGGAGGGAATAAAGGGAGGGGGGGATAATTTGGAAAAATGAATACAAGGGATAATATTATAAAAAGAATATATATAATAAAAATTATTAATTAAAAAAATAAATAAATAAAATAAAATCACCTCTCATTGTATTTTACTTGGACCTCTCCTTTAACATTTGTTTCATTCTTCCTTGTATCAATTATTTTTATTTGTCCTTACATTAGATGGTAAGGTTCTTGGGACTAAGGTCTGTGTTGTATCTTGGAATTCATGACCTTAAGCACAAAAGCCTTGATCAGAGTAGATGATTACTAAATATATAGAGAGAATTAAATTTATCCAATGAACATTTACTGAGTACCTGTTATGTTCAAGACTCTCTACTAGACACCGTGAGAAAGACAGAGATGAATAGAAAGACCTGAAGAAGCCTTTCAATCTACTAAGTGAGATACTGTGGAATAACAAGATGACCTACAGAAGCGTCTAAATGGAAAAAGGATTCCTTAAGAATTGTGAAGTTCTCCAAAGATTGCTTCAAACACTAAAATATTGCAGTCTCCTAAATGATGCTCTTATTCATTATTTAAAAGAATCCAGTCTAAATATCCACACAGGAAAAGCCAAGTAGTTGAAGTATCTACTTTCAAGTCATGATATACAGTTGGATGAACAAATGATAAAACTGGTCCATCAAATCATCTCTCTTGGGCAAACACTAAAGATGGTCAATGAGCTGGTCACATAAAATGGAACAGGAGGAAGTGAACTAGCTGGATTGCAATTGGGAAGTAGCATAGAGCTTTTAATGATCCTGTGCCTGTCCCACACTCTGTGGGCAACCACATTCTGTGATTTGAAAAACATCCTTGCAGTAAAACCACAGTCTCTGTAGAATTAAAGCTGTGAGTAACCCAAAGGGTGATGGAGAACTGTGTGTTGGATGTGAGTAGGTTGCATCATAGAACCAATGAAGAAATAGCATAGAAGAAGGAGTGTAAAAGACATTATCAGAGGTACACGTGACAGAAAAAAGGAATTGGGCTACTTATGAAGCAAGACTGGGCAATGGATAGTCTTTGTTCTTCACTGCTTCCCACATCATGTCAAGAGGAAGGTCCCATGCACTTTTTTTTTAATTCCCCATAAAGGGTTTACAGGAGGATATGGATGTTGCCACACAGGATGAGTTGGTGTGGACAGAATGGTCTGAAGGGCCCACAGTAGCACAATAACAAATTTGTTGGAGTTTCCAAGAATAGCATATGAGAAAGAGCTGGGAGAATATAGACAAAGGGTTGTAGAGGCTTGGAAGAGGGAGGGATCACTTGTTTTGGAAGAGGAATAGGATAGACAACCCAATAATCTTTCCTATCTTTGAAGCTAGGGTCACTTAACTTCCACTCACAAGTTCATCTTTGTCCTATAATTAGGGCCTATCCATCTTTATCAAGGGACTGAAGAAGATCCCTCATCCCTAGATAGTGGCTTCGGTTTATATTAATTAGTAACCAATTATTTTAGAAACTGATATTAGTTACTTGGCTTTTAGAATCAGAAAGCATACGGACTGGCTGAGGTCTTGGGACATAGTATAAAGAATTTCAGAATTGAAAGGGGCTTTAGAACTGAGAACATGGAATGTCATTGTTGGAAGGGTTCTTGGAATAGAATCAATGTCAGAGTTAAGAGGATACTTTGAACTTTATGGAGAATTGGATAAGACTTTAGAATGCACAGCGTTGAAAGCCAGGGCTGTGAGGGGCTTTAGAACACAGAATGTGACAGCTAGGTGGTATCTTAGAATATGGAAGTAAGATGTCAGAGCTTAAAGGGGCTTTAGATCATAGAACAGAGAATGGGAGAGGTGGAAGGAAGCTTAGAAACCATCTACCAGGGGTTCTTTTATTTGCGTGTGTATCATCGCCTCCATCAATACTCTATGACTCCTTTTTTCAGAATCTTGTTTTTAAAATCATCAAATAAAATATAGAGGATTATAAAAGAAACCAAGTTAGTAAAAATAGAGATGTAATTTCCCCCTATGCAAGTTCTCTTGAAATGTAAACAATCTATGGACTCTTGGTTGGGTGGGGTTTAGGATTGATGGATCCCAAATCATTCTTCAAATTGGAAAACCAAGTATCATAGAGAGCTATTGACTTGCCCATGGTTACACCATAGCCAGAATTCAGGTTCTCAGATTTTTTCTGAGGTTCTCCTCATTTTGTCATTATTTCTCTGTAGCACAAATTAGTTACTAAGAAAGTATTTAGGTAAACAAAGAGCCAGTCCTGGAGTCAGGAACACTGGAGTTCAAATCTGACCTGCACTTAATAGCTGTGTGACATTGGACAAATCACTTACCTCAGTTTGCCTCAGCTTCTTCATCTGTTAAATGAGCTGGAGAAGAAATGGCAAATTTCTCCAATATCTATCTTCCAAGAACCAAAATGGGGTCAGGAAAAATCAAATCTGCTTGAAAAATGACTACCAAATGGCAAAGAATTGGAATGATGTTTTTCAGTTGGAGAATGACTGAATAAGTTTATGACATATGAAAGTAATGAAATATTATTGTTCTATAAAAATAATGAACAAGATGATTTTAAAAAGATCTGGAAAGATTTACATGAACTGATGTTGAATGAAACAAGCAGAACCAGGAATACATTGTATACAGTAAGAACAAGATTGTGCCATGATCAATTATGAAAAACTTGGTTCTTTTCAATGGTTAAGTGATCCAAAGTGATCCCCTTATACTTTGTATAGAAAATGCCATTTGCATTCAGAGAGAGAACTATGGAGAATGAATGTAAATCAACACATGCTATGTTGACAATTTTTTACTTTTTCTTCTCTTTTTTTCTCTTGTGGTTTTTCCCTTTTTGTTTTTTTTTCTCTCTCAACATAATTCATAAAGAAATGTATATTAAAAATAACACACATGTAAAACCAGAAAAAAGAAAATAATTTTTAAAAGTTTTTAAAAATGACCACTACTAACAAAATAACAAAAGCATTAACTATATTATTTTAAGCTCACATAGTTGGAAGAGAAGACCCAGAGGTTCTTAGGGCCCTTGAACCTGTTATGTTTTTTTGAAAATTGTAACCTACATAATTAGTTTCCTTTGTAATTCTTTGCATTTTATTTGGTTTCCTCATTACCTACTCTAATTCCTTTAATCTCTTTTTCTTCTCTTATTGCCAAAGCTAACATTTCTAATACAGTATTGAGTAGTAATGGTGATAGTGGGCAACCTTGTTTCACCCATTATTTTATTGGGAATGGGTTCTATTTTGTCCCTGTTACATATGATGCTTGCTGATGATTTTAAATAGGTTACTTTAGTTTTTTAAATAATAATTGGAAAATAAGTAAATGCCCATCAGTCAGAGAATGGCTAATAAATTATGACACATGAAAGTAATGAAATATTATTATTTAAAATGATGAACAAACTGATTTTAGAAAGGCCTGGATTTACATGAACTAATGCTCAATGAAACAAGCAGAACCAAGAATACATTGTACACAGTAAAAGCAAGATCATGTAATTATCAACTATGAAAGACTTGGTTCTTCTCAGCAGTTCAGTGATCCAAGGCAATTCTCATACCCTTTGGATCAAAAATGCTATCTGCATCCAGAGAGAGAACTATGGAGAGTGAAGTAAATCAACATTTTGGTATGATTACTTTTTTTTCCCTCTTCTGTTTTTCTCTTCCCTAGTGGTTTTTCCCTTTTGTTCTGATTTTTCTCTTCCAATATGATTCATAAGGAAATACATTTTTAAAAAAACTATACATGTATAACTAAGAGAAAAAAAAAAAGAAATAGGACCAGAATCCAAATCTTCTGACTTTCAGTGCTTCTTGTCCCTGTTAATTCCTTTCAGAAACTGCTTAGTAAATATTTCCAGAATGAAGTGGCTGTGGGACCTTGAGTTGAACACTTAATCTTTCCTGAGGTTCTTTGTGAATAAAATCAGACTAATTTAGGGGTTCTTAACCTTTTTTATATCCTGGACTCCTTTGGCAATATTGGTAAAAGCTATAGATCCCAAATGTTTTTAAATGCAGATATTTTTAAAAAATAAAATGCAAAGAATTACAAAGGAAACTAATTATGTAGGTTACAATTTTCAAAAAAACATAACAGATGATATGATGGTAGATACCCCTAGAGAATCAACTAAAAAACTACTAGAAATAATTTACAACTTTAGCAAGGTTGCAGGATACAAATTAAATCCACATAAATTATCAGCATTTTTATATATTACTAACAAAGTCTAATACCAAGAGATACAAAGAAAAACTCTATTTAAAATAACTGTTAATAATATAAAATATTTGGGAGTCTATCTGTCAAGGCAAAGTCAGTAACTATAGGAACACAACTAAAAAATGCTTTCTACACAAATAAAGTCAGACTAAACATTTGGGAAAATATCAAGTGCTCTTGGATAGAGTGAGCAAATATAATAAAAATAACAATACTACCTATTAATCTACTTCATTCAGTGCCAAGAAATTCCCAAACTCCCAAGAAATTATTTTATAGATCTAGAAAAAATAAAGTTGATCTGGAAGAACAAAAGATCAAGAATTTTAAGGGAATTTGGAAATTACATGAAAAAAATGCAAATGAAAATGGCCTCTCTGTGCCAGACCTAAAACTATATTATGAAGCAGCAGTGATCAAAACTATTTGGTACTGGCAAAGAAATAGAGAAGTTGATCAATGGAATAGGTTAAGTTCACAGAACAAAATAGTCAATGATTATAGTAATCTAGTGTTTGACAAACCCAAAGACCCCAACTTTGGGATAAAAATTCACTATTTGACAAAACTTCTGGGAAAATTGGAAATGAGTATGGCAGAAACTAGACATTGACCCACATTTAAGAGCTGTATACCAAGATAAGGTCGAAATGGGTTCCTGATTTAGACATGAAGAGTGATATTATAAGCAAATCAGAAGAACAAAGGATTGTTTACTTCTCAGATCTGTGGAGAAGGAAGGAATTTGTGTCCAAAGAAGAATTGAAGTTCATTATTGAACAAAAAATAGATAATTTTGATTATATTAACTTAGTATTTGTACTAACAAAACTAATGCAGACACGATTAGAAGTGAAGCAATAAACTGGGTAAACATTTTTACATTCAAAGGTTTTCATAAAGGCCTCATTTCTAAAATGTATAGAGAATTGACTCAAATTTATAAGAATTCAAGCCATTCTCCAATTGATAAATGGTCAAAGGATATGAATAGACAATTTTCAGATAAAGAAATTAAAACCAATTCTAGTCATATTAAAAGGTGCTCTAAGTAACTATTGAATAGAAAAATGCAAATTATGGCAACTCTGAGGTATGCATCTCTACGCACCTCTCAGATGAGCTGAGATGACAGGAAAAGATAATGATAAATATTGGAGGGGATGTGGGAAAACTGGGACACTGATACATTGTTGGTAGTGGTGTGAACTGATCCAATCATTCTGGAAAGCAATTTAGAACTTTGCTCAAAGGGCTATCAAAATGTGCATACTCTTTGATCTGGCAGTGTCTCTACTGGGCTTATATCCCAAAGAGATCTTAAAGGAGGGAAAGGGACCCACATGTGCAAAATGTTTGTGGCAGCCCTCTTTGTAGTGGCTAGAAACTGGAAAATGAATGGATATCCATCAATTGAGGAAGGGCTGAATAAATTATGGTATATGAATGTTATGGAACATTATTGTTCTATAAGAAACGGTCAGCAAGATGATTTCAGAGAGGTCTGGAGAGACTTACATGAACTGATGTTACGGGAAATGAGCAGAACCAGGAGATCATTGTACACAGCAACAAGAAGACTATACAATGATCAATTCTGATAGACATGACTCTTTTCAACAATGAGATGATTCAGGCCAGTTCCAATGACCTTGTAATAAAGAAATGTGCCAAGAGAGAGCACTGTAGGAATTGAGTATGGATCATACCATAATATTTTTACTCTTTGTTGTTTGCTTGCATTTTATTTTTTCTCATTTTTTCTTTTTTGACTTGATTTTTCTTATGCAGCAAGATAATTGTATAAATATGTAGGCATATATTGGATTTAACATATATTTTTACCAACTTTTAATATATATTGGATTACTTGCCATCTAGGGGAGGAGTGGGGGGATGGGGGAGAAATTGGAACACAAGGTTTTGCAAGAGTTAATGTTGAAAAATTATCCATGCATATGTTTTGAAAAAAAAGCTTTGATAAAAAATAAAAATATAGGTAGCAAAACAAAAAACAAAAAACACATGCAGAATGCACAATTTTGATTACCTTAGATTAAAAAGAGTTTACATAAACAAACCAAACACAGCCAAGATTAGAAGGGTAGTACAAAGCTGGGGAAAATTTTTACAGACAGTGTTTCTGATAAAGGCCTTATTTGGTTTTTTTTTTAATAATTTTTTATTATATATATATATATATATATATATATTTTATAATATTATCCCTTGTATTCATTTTTCCAAATTATCCCCCCCTCCCTCTATTCCCTCCCCCCGATGACAGGCAATCCCATACATTTTACATGTGTTACAATTTAACCTAGATACAATACATGTGTGTAAATACCATTTTCTTGTTGCACAATAAGCATTAGATTCCGAAGGTACATGTAACCTGGGCAGACAGATATTAGTGCTAACAATTTACATTCACTTCCCTGTGTTTCTTCTCTGGGTGTAGCTACCTCTGTCCATCATTGATCAACTGGAAGTGAGTTGGCTCTTCTTTATGTTGAAGATTTCCACTTCCATCAGAATACATCCTCATACAGTGTTGTTGTTGAAGTGTATAGTGATTTTCTGGTTCTGCTCATTTCACTCAGCATCAGTTGATGTAAGTCTCTCCAAGCCTCTCTGTATTCCTCCTGCTGGTCATTTCTTACAGAGCAATAATATTCCATAACCTTCATATACCATAATTTACCCAACTATTCTCCAACTGATGGACATCCATTCATCTTCCAGTTTCTAGCTACAACAAAAAGAGCTGCCACAAACATTTTGGCACATACAGGTCCCTTTCCGCTCTTTAGTATTTCTTTGGGATATAAGCCCAGTAGTAGCACTGCTGGGTCAAAGGGTATGCACAGTTTGATAGCTTTTTGGGCATAATTTCAGATTGCTCTCCAGAATGGCTGGATTCTTTCACAACTCCACCAGCAATGTATTAGTGTCCCAGTTTCCCCACATCCCCTCCAACATTCATCATTATTTGTTCCTGTCATCTTAGCCAATCTGACAGGTGCGTAGTGGTATCTTAGAGTTGTCTTAATTTGCATTTCTCTGATCAGTAGTGATTTGGAACACTCTTTCATGTGAGTGGATATAGTTTCAATTTCTTCATCTGAGAATTGTCTGTTCATATCCTTTGATAAAAGCCTTATTTGTAAAATGTATGGAGATTTATAAGAATACAAGGCAATCCCAATAAACTTTGGAGAAATAAAACCCACTACAAATATGTGTAATCATATGAGATAAATTCCTATGTTAATCAATTTTTAAAAAGAGAAGAAAATATACTTCTATTTTCATTCTGAGTCTATCAATTCATATCAATTCTAGTGATCCATAGGTGGAATTGTATTTGTTTCTATTGTATTGATTAATTATTAAATTTTTTACAATTGATTATTTATATCCTATTGCTGCTATTGTAAACATTTTTCTAGTCCTAGTCACTTTATTTTGTATCAATTCATACAAATCTTCCTAGGTTTTTGTGACCATTTCCTTCATCATTTCTAATAGCACAATAATATTCCATCACCCTCCCCAATTGATGAGTATCTCCTCAATTTCCAATTCTTTTACGCCACAAAAAGAGTTGTCAAATATGTTTGAACATATTGGCTCTTTTCCTCTTTCCTTGATCTTTTTGGAATACAAATCTAGTGGTAGTATTTCTGGGTCAAAGTAGTATTGCTGCAGTTTTATAGTCTTTTGGGGTGTAACTTCACAATGAATTCCAGAATGATTGGACTAATTCACAGATCTGCTAAGAGTGCATTAATGTACCTGTTTTGCCATAGCTCTTCCAGCATTTGTAATCTTTCTTTTTTATCATATGATTTTATAATTGCTTTGTGCAGAGCATAAGTAAGATAAGATATAGACTTTAACTAAGCCATAGTCCTTGCCCCTACCCCTACAGGGGCTCCTAGTCCAAAAAGGAATCCAATTTATCAGAGACTATCTATACTATGCAACATTATGTGATTGAGTATGTTAAAGAAGTATAAAGCAAGTATTTAGTGACATCCAAAAGAGAATTGCCTTCCTTTAAAGCCTGATATATCCCCATTCTCCTCACTTAGCTATGCTATCTTCAGGATGATACAATCCACTTTCTGGGTCCTATTAGTTACTGAGTGAGGGAAAGGGATAGACCAGGGAAGGCTCCTTGGATAAGCAACCTTTAAAATAATGATTATCAAAATTTCAATAAACGAATAGGTGAAGGAAGGCTATTCCAAGCATCAGAAACAATGTGGAAGGAACCCCTCACATATGAGAGGAAAGAACATGTTTGGGGACCATCCATCCATTTGGTGGATTTCTATAGATTTTCTATTTTTTTCCATGTTTATGTACATTGTATTTCTCAAAAGTGGGATCTGGTAAGGGTATGGAATAAGATGAGACAAGATTAAGCAAGTATGTGGGCAATGATCACAGAGAGCCAGGCAAAGGGAAGTATGATGGAGTGGATGGGGCATTGGACCTGGCATCCCAAAGACTTGGATTCAAATTCTACTTTAGACTCTTACCAGCTATGTGACTCTAACAAATCATTTAACCTCCCTGCATCTCTGTCTCCTCATCCATGCAATAAGGGATTTGAATTGGATGAGGTCCCTTTCAGCTATAAACCCATAATCTTATGAATTTTACTCTTGTAGATCTATGTAAAATAGATATTGACCTCCCAGGGTATAAAAAAGAGGAGAGAGTGAAACAGAAAGAGCTACCAGGATAGTCTAGGTGAGTATGGAGGAAGGCTTGGGCCACAGTGATGGAGGCAGCGTGGGGAAATAGCACCCGTGTCAGTGATAGAAGCAGCAGGATAAACAGGTTCTCCCAGTTCTTATTCCCAGGCTGTGTCTACCTCATGCTCATGGTGCTTTCCACTTGGACCCATTTTCTGTGGGTTTGGCTAGTCTTTGTCCCCCTTCTTCCTTGCCCTCACTGCAGGCCCAGAAGATAATTCAGAGTCCATTAATCTTCCCTGCTTCTCCACAGAGCATAGGAAATTCAGCTTAGAGTAGCTCTGCTGAATTGAACTTCTGGAAGAAAAAAAGATTTTTACCCAAGTGAATTCTCGAGTGTTCCAAACTTTTCCTCCAGGCCCAATTCCTCTACATGCAAGCCCCAGCAAATGATGGTCCTCTTGTAATGAGAGATGCATATAATGAAGACTCATTGGCAGCCCAGCATACTTTAATGGACAAATTACTCTAAATTAAGCTTCCACCATCTGCTGCAGTCTCATTTACGATTGTACTAAGAACATATTTTACAATTGCAACAGTTAAAAATCATCTCTAAGCGGCTGGAGTTCAGTGTGGCCGCTGGGTGTTTGTTCCAACAGAACCCTGTACAGATGGCTTGGGCTGGCCTGGCTTGGGGTCCTGAGCCCCAGAGAAGACAAGGACGAGTAACTTTGGGCTTGTAAATTTGCCATTATTATGAAGCATTCTTGTTATTGATCACTTGGGCCTTTGGGGAGGGGGATAAGAAACAGCAATGGAGCTTTATCCAGCTCCCAGTTAAGCTTATTGAAGTGCCTGCCTAGGGACAGCAGTGTGGGCAACCAGAGACTGAGACACAAGCACAACATAAGGGAGGAGACAATGAGTTAAAATATGGGCATTGTGCCATATGGCTCCCAGTGGCCCAGTCCAAGACTGGCCCAGGCTATTCATTAGATTGCTATAGCTGGATCAGGTGGAAGGACCTTGTAGGGGCTAACAGCAGAGGAGAAAGAAACAAGTTGATGCAAGATGCTAGGGCGTTATCTCCTTCTGAAATAGAATGACTAAAGGAGGAGGAAAAATGGGAAATTTATGAGACAGAGGAAGCCAAAAGATAATGTTGGTTCCTTTTTTCCTCCATTTTTCTTTCTTTTTTTGGGGTCCTTCATGATTCCAAATTCTCAAAGTATAATTGTAAATTAGGACTGATTTTGAGAAAAAAATCTTTGGTTTATATTTTTTGAATTATTTATTTTTAACGTTCCTTTTTTAAAATTGTAAGTTCCAAATTCTTTCCTTCTCTCCCATTCTGCCTCAATCCCTTCAAAAGGCAAGCAGTATGATATTGGTTATTTTTTTTTAGCATTTTATTTTCAAAATATGTGTATAGATAGTTTTTTCACTTTATTTATTTATTTATTTATTCATTCAGTTATTTGTTGGTTTATTTATTTATTTTTAACACACATTGCTTTATGAATCATGTTGGGAGAGAAAAATCAGAGTAAAGGGGAAAAACTATGGGAGAGATTTTTTAAAAAGCGGAAAAAAGAAGTGAACATAACATGTGTTGATTTATATTCAGTCTCCCTAATTCTTTTTCAGAGTTTAGATGGCATTTTCTGTTCAAAGTCCATTGGGATTGCTTTGAATCACAGAAGCACTGAGAACCAAAGATTTCATAGTTGATCATTGTACATTCTTGCTGTTATTGTGTATAATATATTTCTAGTTCTTCTTGTTTTGCTCAGCAACAGTTTGTGTAAATCTTTTTAGGCCTTTCTAAAATCAGCTTATTCATCATTTTTTATAGAACAATAATATTCCATTTCTTTCATATGCCACAACTTGTTCAGCCCTTGATGGGCATCTACTCATTTTCCAATTTTTGCTAGTATAGATAATTTTCATCATTCACTCTTTTAAAAAATTTTATTAAAGCTTTTTATTTAAAAACATATGCATGGGTAATTTTTCAACATTGACCTTTACAAAACCTTTTGTTCCAAATTTTCCCCTCCTTCCTTGCACCCCCTCCCCTATATGGCAAGTAGTCCAAAACATGTTAAATATGTTTAAATCCAATATATGTATACATTGTTATACAGTTATCTTGCTGCACAAGAAAAATTGGATCAAGAAGGGAAAAAAAACTGAGAAAGAAAATAAAGTACAAGCAATAACAGAGAAAGTGAGAATGCTATGTTGTGTTCCACATTCAATTCTATAAAAAAAAAAATGACTTGCCCAGGGCCACACAGCTGGAAGTGTTAAGTGTCTGAGTTCAGATTTGAATTCACCTCCTCCTGACTTCAGGGCTGGTGCTCTATCCACTGTGCCACCTAGCTGCCCCTCCCCTCATCATTTCTTATTTTTGTATTGTTATTCAGTCATTTCAGTTGTGTTCAAATCTTTGTGATCACATTTAAGGTTTTCTTGGCAGAGATAATGGAAGGGTTTTGTTATTTCCTTCTCCAGTTCACTTTATAGATGAGGAAATTGAGGCAAACAGGGTTAAGTGATTTGTCCAGGGTCACACAGTAAGGTAGTGTCTAAGGCTGGTTTTGAATTCAGGAAGATAAGTCTTTGTATATATGGGTCCTTTCCCTTTCCCTTTGATCTTTTCAGGATATAGATATAGTAATGATTTTATTGGGTCAAGAGGTATGTATAGTTTTATAACATTTTGGACAAAGTTCCAAATTGTTCCATAGGAAGTGTGAACCACTTCACAATTCCACCAACAATGTATTACTATTCTTATTTTTCTATATCCTCCCTAGCCTTTGTTATTTCTCTTTTCTATCACATAAGCCAAACTGTTTGGCATTTAATTTGTAGTTTTCATTTGCATTTCTCAAATCAGAAGTGATTTTTTTTCATATAACCATAGATAACTTTGATTTCTCTATCTGAAGACTTCTTGTTTGTATCATCTGACCATTTATCATTTGGGAAATATAAATTTAATTCAATATTCTAAATTTTTAGAAATCAGGACTTTCTCAGAAAAAAATTGATGTAAATATTTTGATACTACTTCATCATTTATGGTACCTTTTAGCAGAATTTAGTTTCCTTGATTATCCCTTTTATTTATTTTTGCTTTTGCTTTGTCTGATGTCATAATTGTTATCCCTGTCTTTTTTTTGCTTTAGCTGAAGCATAATAGATTCTGCTCCAATTTCTTTTCTTAACTCTGTATGTGACCATAAGTGTATTTCTTATAAACAACATCTTGTTGGATCCTGGTTTCTAATCCATTCTGCTATCTCCTTCTGTTTTATGGGTGTGTTCATCCCATTCACATTCACAGTTATGATTACTAATTATATATTTCCTTCCATCCAATTTCTTCTGCTTATCCTTCTCTTTCTATTATCCTCTCCCTCCTCAAAAAATTTGTTTTCTTCTGGCCATTGCCTCCTTTAATGCATCCTCCTTTTGTTACCTATCTTTATCATTTGTCATCCTCTCTTTAATCCCCTTGGGTAAGACAGATTTTTATACCCAACTGTGTGTGCATATATTTAGTCTTCCCTCTTTGAATCAATTCTGATAAGAGTGAAGTTTAAGTGTTGTCTCCTATACCCTCTTTTCCCTTCTAAGAGCTTTTCCTTGTATACCTCTTTTATGTGAGATAATATTCTCTATTCTTCCTCTCTTCCTCTTTTCCCCCGTGCATAACTTTTTCTCTCACCCATTTATTATATTTAGAAATCATCCCAACAAAATTGACTCACATCTGTATCCTCTGTCTATGTAGACTCATTCTAATTGCTCTAATAATGATAAAGTTCTTGATAGTTATATATATATCATCTGTCCATATAGGGATACAAACAGTTTAACTCTACTGAATCCTTTATGATTTCTCTTTCATGATTACCTTTTTATGCTTCTCTTGAGTCTTATGTTTGCGTTTCAAACTTTTTATTCACTTCTTTTTTTCTTATCAAGAATTCTTGAAAATCTTCTATTTCATTAAATATTCATTTTTCCCCTCTGAAGGATTATACTCAGTTTTGCTGAATAGGTGATTCTTGGTTGTAATCCTAGCTTCTTTACTTAGTGGAATATAATATTCCAAGGTCTTAATTCCTTGAATATGGAAGTGGCTAAAGCTTATGTGATACTGACTATGGCTCTGTGATAATAATTTGATGTTGTCCATGTTGAATAATTTGTTTCTGACTGCTTACAATAATTTTTCTCAACTTGGGAGCTCTGGAATTTGGCTATCATATTCCTCAGAGCTTTCATTTGGGATTTCTTTCAGGAGCTGATCTGTAGATTCTTTCAATTTCTATTTTGCCCTCTAGATTTAAAGTATCAGAGCAGTTTTCCTTTGTAATTTCTTGAAATGTGATGTCTAAGTTTCTTTTCTGATGATAGCTTTCAGGTAGCACAATAATTCTTAGATCATCATTCCTTGATCTATTTTTCATATCTGTTATTTTTCCAGTGAAATAGTTCACATATTCTTGCATTTTTTCATTCTTTTGACTTTTAGAATTTTTTCTTGATATCTCATGGAGTTATTAGCTTCCATTTCTAGTGTAACAGTCACAAGGCTAACCTCTATCCCAGTGTAACAGACCGCTTCTACTGATTCTTAAATTGTCTTGGCCTGAAAAAATGTCTACTCTGATTTTTTTGTTGACTTTTCTGCTCCAGAATTCAATTTCACACATTATTTTAAAGTTATTTGGAGAGAAATGTAGGGAGAGTTTGACTGGATTGTTGCCTCTACTCTACTATCTTGGCTCCATCTCTTGTCATAGTTTTCATTGCATTCTAGTTTTTTGAAAATTAGTAATCTGGGACAGCTAGGTAGCACAGTAGAGAGCGTACCAGCCCTGAAGTCAGGAGGACCTGAGTTCAAATCTGATTTCAGACACTTAATACTTCCTAGCTGTGTGACCCTGGGCAAGACACTTAAAAAATAAAATAAAATAGTAATCTATGATACTTACTGCTTATGATTCCTTCTAAGGAGGATGAGGCTGAAGGATCACTAGAACTCAGGAGTTCTGAGTTGTAATAGGGCTAGAGCCAAATAGAAGTCAGCATAAAACCTGGCAGCAATATGGTGAACTCTACCCCCATAGAGAGTGGGATACTGGGATGCTTAGAGAGAGGTCAACCAGCTGGAGTCAGGACTCTCTTACTGATCAGAAGCAGGATTAGACCAGGAGGGATCAATTCACTTCCAGCCTGGATAAAAAAGAGACTAAGAACCAGGGGGATAGTGGTGGGGGATAGAAGAGAGATAATTAATACAATATGAACATATAGATTGGGTAGCAAAAGGGGAATGGGGGTGGGAGGGAGAAAGAAAAAGGGACAATTGGTAAATCTTTTTTTTAAATGGAGAGAAAAGATCAGAAAAAAGGCCAGAAAGAAAGACAGAGAAGCAGTTCAGCTTTGAAAGTTAGGGATTCTTTAAAAATTCAGCTGTGGACAACAGAGACCTGTAGTTTCATGTCTGATCCTCTTTTTTTTCTATTCAGTCATGCACAGGTAAATACTTAATTTATTTGGTGTTTGTTAAATTCAGAATGAGGGAGTTGGACTGGCTGATCTCTACAATCTCTGATAGCTTTTGGTCTAAGATACCATGAGATCATACTTGCTGATTGTTCAAAAGGAATGTATTAAGTGCCTATTGTATACCCTTCAGTATACAATAAATCCTAAATGTTGGGAATACAATTTTTTTTAAAAAGTGAAAATCATGCTTGTCCTTAAGAAGCTTAAAATCTAACTTTAGCTCAGTTTTACCAGACAATAATTGATAGAGTGAAACAACACAAGACTAGACTTCAAGTCTGAATTAAAATTCTGCCTCAGATGCTTAACTATTGTGATACTAGGCAAGTTATTTAAACTCTGTCAGTCTCACTTTTCTTATCTATAAAGAGGAATAATGATAACATCTATTTCACAAGGTTTTGGTAAGGACTAAAGGAAATAAAAATATGTAATAATGTTTATAAGTCCTAAGGGGCTGTATTTTCTTTCTTTTTTTTTTTCAGTCTTTATTTTCATTTTCATTATGATCTTAAAAAATAAACAGATATGGACATTTTATTTTTAATTTATGGAATAAAATAAGAATTTCCATAACAGTACAATAATTGAAATTATTGTCCCTGAAACTGCAAATCTACTTACTATGCACATCTTGCTAGTCCTTTCAAATATACAACAAAATTATCATGTAAATTTCTTTTTTCCCCTCCTCTCCCTTTGCCTTAGAGATGTGTAAGGGCCCTTTAAATGGGCGGACACAGTGCATCGGGAGATTGAGGCCCAGAAGTAATTTCTGTGGATATTAGGACTGCCCTTGGGTGGGATCTTGGCCATGATGAGATAGCTTCGTAATGGGTGATGGCTCTCTCACTGGTTGGCTGTGTGTGTGACCTCACAGGTCCTTTATAAGCCCACTGCAGGCAGCAGTCGTTCTCTTTAACCTGGCTCTCTTCACCCTGGCTCCCTAGCCTGGGTGGCCAAGCCAAGATGGGTAGCCAAAAGAGGTAAGGATTTTGGTAGTGAACCCATGGGTCTTCTGACCAGGTGTTCACTCGGGAACCAACAAGTCAGGGCATCAGTCAGGGCATTATGTGAGTAGGTATAATAAAGGCTTTTAAGATTACACGTGGCTGTTCTTGAGTGTGCTACCGGTTATTAAGCTATAGATTCAAGAGATTGTGGTCCTTTGAAGGCCTCAGAGGAGGCGAGCCGGGTAGAGTTCACACTGCAAAGGTCAGTGGTCAAAGGTACTCTGTTGGCCTAGGAGCAGACTAGTAATTGTAACTGCCAGGAGAGCACGTTACAGAGATGGTTGTCATTAGACACAAATTTGTGTATGTATATGTAGACACAAACTATTTGTAGATTTGTAGCTTTTAGACACAAATATATCTGTAAAATAAATCTACATTTCAATTTCAATGCTATATTTTATGATTATAAGTTCTAAGTCTCATTATTTTCCTATCTGTAAAGTGGAAATGAAGATCATACTTGCTATTATATATATCACATAGCCTATTTGGGTTTTTCAACAGTAAAATGGGTATAATATCTCTTATATTTATACATATGAGATCATTAGGAGGAAATTACTTTTACCTAGGGAATGCTTTCTTACAACAAAGAAAAACAGTTAAATCAATCAATCAATCAATAAGCATTTAAGAGCCTACTAAGTTCCTGGTGCTATGCTATTTCCAATAGAATATAATAAACTCCTTAATGATTATAGACTGTGGATTATTTTATTTCTGTGTTTTTTTTTATCTAAAACAAACAACTTAATTCCTAGCACACAGTAGGTTTTTAATAAATACATTTTCTTACAAGTTGTCAGTTACAGTCACTTAACTGTTTTTTGTAATAAATACAAAAAAAGATACAAAGTATAAATACTGGAATTATTCCAGGTGAGCTAATGAAAATAACTTTCCCTTTTGGGGAACTTGGTTTTTTCCTCTGTATAATGGGGTTAAAAATCATTATCCTGCAGGTCATGAGGTCTGAGTAAGAAAATGGATATAAACACACTCTACAAACTACCAACTCTTGAACAGATGGGAGTTATTAATATTAGATTCCTCTATTGGAAGGGATGGGGGATAGATGACCTCCCTTTTAATTCTAAGAGTCCATGAGTGTGTCAAATTCTATTGCAGTGTTAGAAATCTGGCTGAACTCACCAAGGATCTGGGCCCAAGGCAGGCGGCCGGGCCAGGTGGCTATAAGCTCAAATATCTCTAGTCCTCATATTCTCCAGCAGTCAGTTGGGTAGAATATTAATTCTCCAGCTGTACCATGGAGAAACTTACCCACCTGTGGTCCTTAGCCCAGTCCAACCCAGAAAGGTTGCTGGCTCAGGTAACAGAATGAATAAAGTCTGGGTTTTAAAAAACAAAAACTCTGTAATGAGCAGTCACAGGATCCTTTACTGATATAGCCTCTGGGAGTACCCTCCTCTTCACATGGGTCCCAAAAACATATCTAGTGTTAAGCCCCTCTGTGGGTCAGCACCCAGTCATAAGCTCATTCAAACAAAAGTCTTTTAATCAAATAGCATGAAAAGTAACAAGATTTTTACCCATGTGCACACAAGCAACAATTTTCCACAGATTATCACGTCATTAGTACTCAGATATCTATCAGTATAAGTTTATATACTAGGGGACAGTTTTGAGGAGAAACAGAGAGTGGAGAGTGATCTGTTATTTAGAGTTTGGGCAGTGTTTGTCATTTCTGATTATAGTTCTTTTTGTTGATCATCCTTTATTCTCAAAGACCATGAGATCAAGGAGGAGATGCCTTGACATGCAAGTGAAGTGGATTTGAGTGAGGGAGGGCTGTGCCTTTCTCTTTCAGAGCCATTTGGAGTTGCATCTGGATTGAATTTCAAGATATAGATCAGGACTACTGGAGATGGCCAAGGATGCAGTGGAAGATACCTTCTAAACAAAGAATCACTCAAGAGAAGAAATGAAGGATCTCTTTTACATTATTCCCAACAAGTGATTTTCCAGTCTCTAATTGAAAACCTCCAATAAGGGGGAATCCACTACCTCCTGAAGCAATCTATTCCACTTTTGGATGGGACTAATTATGACCAACATAAACCTAAATCTGCCTCTCTGCAATTGCCACCCACTGCCATTTGTTTTGTTTTCCTGGACAGAGAAATTAACTTTGGATTAATCCAAGAGTTTAATTGGTATTCTATATGACAACCTTTAAAATACTCTTCCAGAATAGTAATGTTCCCTCTAAATAGTGTCTTCTGATTAAACATGCCCATTTCCTTATTTTGAACATTCTGCCTCATTTGATTAAACACACTGCTGTCCTAGCAAGATCTTTTCAGATTTGAACTTAGTCATCCAATGCATTAACCATGTTTCTTAGCCTTGTGTCATCTGCAAACTTAAAACATGTCATATATGGCTGCAGCAAAGTTTTTGATAAAAAGAAAAATGCCAAAAACCACGGATCAAAGACGGATCTATCAGAAACCTTGCTCCAATTTGACATTGATCAATTGATGACTATTCTTTGAGTTTGGTCAATCAATCAATTCCAAATCTATGGAATTATGCTATCATCCAGCCCATTCCTCTCCAGCCAGCATGAAGAAGGGTTTTGAGTCCATATCATATGAAGATGATTTGAAGGATGTGGGGATATTTAGCCGAGGGAAGAGGAGACTTAAGAGATATCTGATATCTGGGCCTAATATCAGGAAAAAAAACTTTCTAGAAATTAGAGCTACCTAGAAGTAGAATGGATTCTTTGAAAGATTTCATACAGAGATTGATTGTCTGGTATGTTATAGTAGAGACTCTTTTCAGCTTTGTGTCAGATTAGACAGTAATTGAAGTCCTTTCAATTCTCAAGTTCCATGATTCTGTGAAGATACCCTGTGACATAAAGTATTGTGGAGTATTAGGAGATTTCCAGATCACATCTCCCTGAAACTATCAAGGAAGGTTTCCTGGAAGAGGTGTCATTGAAGCAGAGCCTTAGAATATGCAAAGGATGCAAAAATATGAATGGCCCCAGTATGAACCCCAATATGGGCCATTGCAGATAACTAAAAAAGGAAAAAGACTGCCTCCCCCATAGTGGATTCTTTAGCTACAGCCTTTATCTCTGGCTCATACATATATTCAGAAATGCCTGCATAAAAACCCTGAATTTCTTATTCATTGTTGTTGTGGGGTTTTAATTTCTCATGCTTGAATATATCTTCTTCCAGTTTTTGCAGGAATTTAAATTACTCTTTTACCTTGTTACTCATCTCCAAACAATTCTCTTTCTCCTGTTGTCCTGGAAGCAGTCGCTTATCTTTCAATGCTGCTGATGCAATTCTGAGAAGGCAGCAGAACTCATGTCCATTAGGCTGACTATTTCTCCTGTGGTGTCAACATCTAATGCAATTGCCCAAATGATAACAAGCCCCAAACTGGGTCCATCTGAAATAGCCATGGAACACATTCAAATTTGGGTGGGTTCAGGGGAGCAGGAGACCAAATGGAGCTTGAACATCACAGACAGAGCTTCTATTTAAAGATAATTTAGGATTATGAAATGGAAGAGGCTTTAGGAATTAATCAGTCCAATTCCTTCATTTTAGAGATGGGGAAACAGAACCAGAATGGGTTACATGAATTGCTCAACATCATACAACCAATAAATGACAGAGATGGGATTTGAACCCATGTTCTACTCTGGGGAAAATGCAAGATTTAAGTGAGTTTAACTCTTTTCCTGATAGAACTCTTGGTCTGGAGCATACTGAGAAGACATCTTGGAGAAGGTAGGACTTGAGCTGGACCAGACATGATAGGTAAAGTTGACATGAGCAGAAAGGAATGGAGAGGGCATTTTTCAGAGCTGATAGAAAAAGCAAAGGCAGAAAAGTGGGAAGAAATCTTTAGTTTAGGGTACTTATTCTGGCTCTATTACTCATATACCTGTCCTGGAACTCTGATTGAAGGGGGTCACTGAAACCATGACTAGACTCCTGAGGTGTTCATTTCCCTTAATGAAGTCTTCACTTTACTGATGAAAGATTTAATGATTTTTAATTCAAATAATATTTTGACTATCATCATATAATTTATTTCCTTTTTTGAGCCTTCACTTCATAGTTTCTCTCCCAAAGCTTTCCACCAAATGAACTATTTAATAACATAAGTGGATGGCATTTTTAAAATCCTTCATCAACAGTGTTTAAAAAAGAAAGAGAAAGAAATTCACATTTGGCCAGAGAAATATTGCTGCTGTCAGATTGAGAGGAAATATTTTGATGGGGTTTCAGCCAAATTTGCTATTTGTCCAATTAGGTTATAATTCAAACAGAATTCAGAAGCAGGCCGATGGAAGAAAAGAAGGCGGCTTAACAACGGATATTAATTAAAACCCACCTGGGGATGGATGAAAGTCGATGAATGGAAGCCCATATTGGGAAGAGCTCTTGCTGTCCAGAAAGTTCTCTATCTGAGGCTAATTGCTTGTGTTTTATAGGAAATGAATCTCTCACTTTATAAAACAGGGCAAGGAGACAAATGGATAGGAGACCCTTTGCACTGGTGGATTCCTCTGTCTGCAGCTGTGAACAGGAAGCTATGCTTAAAAAGCTTTTCTAGAGAGCACTCTTGATAACTTCCAGGTACCCAAGGAATAAGAATTGATTTATTTTTCCTTGAATAGAAGATGGCCCGTTTGTGGCCAGTTGCTAACAGCACAGAAAATTGTCGATAACTCCAAATTTCTATCTCCTTTACTGACCTTTTTTCTGAGTTATGTTCTGCATTAATAATCCTCTTGACATCACCCCTTGATATCTTACTTTAAAGTTAATATGTTTAAAACAGAATCATCTTCTGCCCATCACTGGTCCTCACTTCTACCTGCCCATCCTCCAAACATCTCTTTTTCTTTTTTGGGGGGGACATTTGGGGTTAAGTGACTTGCTCAGGGTCTCCTAGTGTTAAGAGTGTGCGACTAGATTTGAACTCAGGTCCTCTTGACTCAAGACTAGTGTTCTATCCAGTGTACTATCTAGTTGCCCCTAAACATCATTTTTTCTTTTTAGGACACTGTCAGTCCTCCCTGTTGCTCAAACCTGGAATCATCTTGGACTTTCCTTTCCTTTTTCATCCAATAACTTGTCAATTCCAATTGAATCTACTTTCATAATATCTTTTTCATCCAAGGCCATTTCTCCATAGCATACTACTGATCATAGACCCCGAGCTGGATAGAACTTTGGGGGCCATCTCTATTAATTTCCTCATTTTACAGATGAGGACACTGAAACCCAGTAAAGTCACTGGAAGCAGGATTTAAACCCAGCTTCCCTGTATTCCCTTCTATGTTTACACTAGGACATATGGTTGTCATACAAGTTGAGGCCCCCATTATCTCTTGCCTGTTTTATTGTAATAAATTGATATCCAAATTGAGGCATTCAAGCCCAAATCAGGGGCCACTTCTTTTATGAAACTTTCTTTGATTCCCGGCTCCCTCTCCCTAAGTTGAAAGTATTCTTTCCTACTGAGTGGATGCCCATCAATTGGACAATGGCTGAATAAATTGTGGTATATGAATATTATGGAATATTATTGTTCTGTAAGAAATGACCAGCAGGAGGAAAACAGAGAGGCTTGGAGAGACTTACATCAACTGATGCTGAGTGAAATGAGCAGAACCAGGAGATCATTATACACTTCAACAACAATACTGTATGAGGATGTATTCTGATGGAAGTGGATATCTTTGACAAAGAGAAGATCTAATTCAGTTCCAATAGAGCAGTAATGAACTGAACCAGCCACACCCAGTGAAAGAACCCTGGAGATGACTATGAACCATTACATAGAATTCCCAATACCTCTATTTTTGTCCACCTGTATTTTTTTATTTCCTTCACAGGCTAATGGTACACTGTTTCAAAGTCCAATTCTTCTTGTGCAGCAAAATAACTGTTTGGACATGTATACATAGATTGTATTTAACTTATACTTTAACATATTTAACATGTATTGGTCAACCTGCCATCTGGGAGAGCGGGTAGGGGGAAGGAGGAGAAAAATTGGAACAAAAGGTTTTGCAATTGTCAATGCTGAAAAATTATTCATGCATATATCTTGTAAATAAAAAGTTATAATAAAAATTTTAAAAAGAAAGTATTCTTTTCAACTTCTCAACTTTTCCTTTATTTGGGTCTTTCTTTTGCCCCCATAATGTTCTATATGTATGGGAACTACTTTGCAAAGTTTCATGTAACCTCTATTAGTATGTAAGCTCCCTGAAGGACCTTGAGTCTTCAAGGTTAAATATAAGGTTTGTCACATATTAATATAATGAAATAGAAATTAGAGCTGGAAAAAACCTTATAAATCTTTAAGTTCATATTACATATTCCTAGGTGGGTTTCCTGGTATATTTGTGCTCTCCTATGTTGTGCATGTCTATTGAAAAGTCTTATGCATTGATATTGCTGGTGATTGCCTGAGGTCTTGGGTGCAGAGACTGGAGAGGCTGGGTGATGATAAATCTATGTCACAAGTGCAGCAATGCCATGTTCAACATTCTGAGTTCTTGCCTCTCCTCCTCAGTAGACTTGGGGAGGAGATCATGAGACACTAGCAGATTTGAGGAAGACCAATTCCTTGGAAACCAGTAAGGACCTCATCCTGTTAATAGTTTTCTATGCACCAAAATCTCCTGAGTGTTTCAGACATTCAAGATACCGAGAACAAGATACTAGATATACCAAAAAAAAAAAAAAAAATAAAAAAATAAAGAAAGCAGAGAGTAATTTTTCACTGTGCACATTTAATCTATAATGGTTGGGAAAATAGCAACAAACAGTCTCTTTTTATGTGATACTCATTTTTCTCTTGTTTTTACATTATAGTCGCCTTGTGGCTTCAATAACCATTGTGAGGCATTTGCATTCTTCTGCCAAGCCCTTAATGAAAAGATTTCTTCTCCTGATGTCTTTATTCTTTTTCCCAGTTGCTGCCTGAGCCAGCTTCCCCCCTCCCCCCAGGGAACTTTGGAGGGTAGATGGAAGTAGCTTTAAGGCTCCTGGCTGTGGGTGCAGCAAGGGGCAGGAACCCAAAAGCTTCCCCTCTTAGGGAAATATCATATTGTAGTTAAAAAAAAAAATACAGGGCTGAGAATTAAGGGACTTGAATTCTAATCTCATCTCTGAAGCATACTGGCTATGTGGATATGGAAAAGTTATTTAATATCTCTTAGCCCCATTTTTCTCATGTGTAAATTGAAATTAATAATATGTGCACTACTTACCTTGCAAAGCTTCTGAAAGAAAAATACTCGTCAAGCCTAAAGCTTTTTGGAAATGTGTTGTCATTCCCTTATCTTTATTTCTAGAATTTCTTCTATGGCTGATGACTCCACCCTTGGATGTGCCTTCATTTAGCACACATCCAATCGGAAAGAATTCCTGAGATGGAATTCCTAACATTGCCATTGACTGATGTGGTGACCCTGATCAGGTCCTTTCCCTTCTCTAAGTCACTGTAAAATGGGCAGATTTAGGCCACAACTTCCCAACTCCTATTTCATGGGATTTCAAGCTATAAAGAACTATAGAAACTATCCATCTTCTAAAATGGTGATTATCCTCACAAGCAGAGAAGGCTTCCTGTAGGAGACTGGGTTGCAGAGAGGCTTTTGGACAATCAGCAAGCCCTAAAAAGATTAAAGTTTATATATAGATATATATCTATATAGATATATAT